>NW_010193957.1:416-2930 GCF_000695765.1 Mesitornis unicolor | reverse complement strand
CTTATCTCAACCCATGAGCTTTCTTACCTTTAGTCCTCCAATTCTGTCCCCTTCTGGAGGGTATGGGGGTGAGCAAGCGGCTGCATGGTGTTTCGTTGCTGGCCAGAGTTTAACCACGACACCCAGCCATCACACACTGCCTCCACTCACTCCTCCAAAAGCCTCTGGCCCCATGGACTCACTAAATGCTCTCTCTGGAGAAGCACAGCCTTCTGTGCTGCTGTGTGCTCTGGTCCCAGGGGATACACAGTGGCCTCCACTGCATGGGTAGGAAGGAAGCTCCATCACAGGTCTTCAGCTTCCCCTCCCACAGGCAATAAAAATGAGCAGAACAAGCCAAGTGAGACAAAAATCCTCCCAGCTGCCTCGGAGAGCCATTTGGCTTCACCTCAGCACATCCACGTGCTCTGCCTCGTCCCAGTTTTACTGGTGAGTCAGTGCTCCCCAGCTAATGGTTGAGCACTGGGGTGGGAATGAGATAAGAAAGCCAAACTGGGAACCAGGCTGTCTGCAGGACTTATCAGAGGACAGACACCTAGACAGACAGACATACAAATCAATTGGTTAGTGGATAAAGCAGAACAGGAGCTCTTTACAGTGTGGGATGGTCACTTGTCACGAGTTGGACAGAAGATGTTCCTGCCCCATGTTTCAGGGCTATGACCGCTAACACAGCACAGCGTCGGCACGACGGCCTGGCCAACCTCTGGCTGCTGATTCATCAGTTACGCAAGCGACTTAAACACAGTTTATGTCAATAATTCAGGCAGCAGTTTTACTTTTAGAACATTCAAGAATGAAAAAGCAAGCAAAGATGTGTCTCCGCAGCAAGGAGCCACATGCTTCATCCTAAATTGCATGCACCCAGGGAGCCAGCACCCATTCTTCTAACTGGTGAACCCACGTCTGCCATCAGCCTGCCCCACTACATTTTTGCTGGGGAGCTCAGGCTGTGGTGGAATATTCAGGAACAAGGCAAGGGTACATCCAAAAGTAGAAACAAGGAAATGCCTCTAGAACTGGAAATATGGTGGATAAATCCTATTAATGGATGCAAGAATGTTTCCCTCCCCACCTTCCGCTTTGACAGTTTCACTAGGAGATACACCCCCATCACATCACATGGAAAGTCCTCACCTCCAACAGGACCAGACCATGCATCTCCCAGACACTCAATATTTAGGTTATGGGATGAACAGTCTACATATTTTAATGCATAGTGTCATTCCCTAGTTACAGAGGAGACCCTAACCTTGCAGGGGGAGAAGTCACAAGAGTCTC
The DNA here is from genome assembly GCF_000695765.1 of Mesitornis unicolor. Classification (NCBI taxonomy): domain Eukaryota; kingdom Metazoa; phylum Chordata; class Aves; order Mesitornithiformes; family Mesitornithidae; genus Mesitornis; species Mesitornis unicolor. Next base: position 1,649 of record NW_010193957.1, on the reverse strand, counting down.
CTAGTTAGGAACAGATGTCAGTCAAGTTCAGGTTTGAAATACTGAGAAGAGGGTGAAGGTGATTCTCAGTTGGGACTGGGTTGCTATGGGGCTGAGAGCATCCTCCGTTAGTGGCTCAGAGTCCAGACAGGCTGGGTTGTATCTGTCCAACATTAATCATCTGGACAAAACCAGCCAGGGAGCATGGACATAGCAGAGAAATTTTTCCTCCTCCCTGCTCAATATCACCTTGTTCTTTCTGACTCTTTTTCTCCTTTTGTCTAGACAAAATAGAAGCTGGAGATGTCCCAAAAGCCCTGCAGGATTATTTCTTAAAACCCCAGGTCCTTCTCTTTGCTTCTTTATTCTTTTCTGAAATCACAAATGGTTCCAAGGCATGATGGTTCAGAGCGACAGGTTACAGCCATACTCTCTGCAGAAAACGTATCATGGGCAAGATAAGGCAGGACAACAGCCAAAGAAGCTGTCAGGGCTACAGGGGAGGAGATAAGAGGAGGACAGGGGCGAGATACAACCTTTCATCCTCTGTATTCACCAAGACATTTGTCCCTTAACCAAACCAGACCTCCTCATCGACATCCAATGACCTGAACCCACCTCCCTCTGGACGGAGTTGATCAGAAAGGCAGCGGAGGCTGTTTTTGGCTGGATCTCCGTGTTCTGGCACCGGGAAGGCTCAACATTGCCTGCACTGGCTCTTTGACACCAAGGAAACGGCAAAATTGATGGTTGTGCTTCTGAAAGGGATTTAAACGTTAATGAAGAGGGGACGCAGCTCCGAAAGGCACATTAGCAGGCATTCAGGGCTTCATTTGCCTCGGATGATTATGAGATGGCATGAGGAATGCAAGGGGGCTCACATAATGGGGATGCATCTGTTGGGAGTGGGATGGAGATGTGAGAAAGCCTGGGCTCACCTTACCTTAACTGCACCAAACTGATCCCACCTTCCCTTCACTCCATTCCTCCAATGGCACGGTGGGTCCAGGTATTTGGTTTCTCAAGAGCACAGCAAGATTTTGTGTTGGAGCCACATCTCCCCGATGCTGCACAGCTTTCCAAGTCCCACACAGATTACCTGATCTGTCCCCAAAATCCAACCTCCTGCTGAGGCTTCGTGTTTGAAAGTACAGAAGAATTTCTCTTGATCACTGCACTGAGTGTGGAGGCATTCAAAGACAAGACCCCCTGGACCAAACCAGATGAAGTTTACCCTTTAAATTCTCCTTTCTC
>NW_010193957.1:0-385 GCF_000695765.1 Mesitornis unicolor | reverse complement strand
TGCTGAACTTCTGGGGTCAATCTCCGGCCAAGATTTTCAAGCTGTTTTCCATGATTACGAAGCATAAAACATCCTTTTCTTTCCTAAAAGCTTAGAGCTGCAAGAATCCATCTAAATCCAGAAGCCAAAGCTTTACAACAAATGCCCATTCTTGCAAACATCACAATAAAATTATGTGAGCCAGCGATACTTGAAATAACACCCAATTTATCTTCCTATTTCCCCTGTATGATTATGTCTTTCATTTTGCTGGGGTAGAGAACCTTGAAAACAAATGAGTCAGTTTGATTTTTTTGTTTTGTGGAGAAGTTCATTTCCCGGCTCCTTTGCTCACTTGCGACGTTTGGCTGATGGTTTGCATGTTTTCTGAAAAATTGAAAGAATT
>NW_010193956.1:0-1058 GCF_000695765.1 Mesitornis unicolor | reverse complement strand
CGCAGGCGAGAGGGTGCTGGGCTGGGGCAAGCGTGGGGGCAAACACCCTAGTGAGGGGGGTAAACCCCTCATAGGGGTCTCTTGAGACCCAGATACTGTGGGGTTATTTTGGGTGAATAACAGGTTAAAGGGATTTATTTTTTTTTCTGGTATATATATTTTTTTTCTCCCAGCTGAAACTTTTAATCAGGTTTAACAAGTCTGTGCCCTGGCAGCGTGAACCCGCCGGGGTGACACTCGAGGAACGGTGACGCAAGAGCCTCCGCGACCCCGGCTGTCCCCAGTGACGGGTGGGGGGGGCACGACACAAAGACCCCTCCTGGGCTGGGCTGAGATCGCCCTATACGCTGCCATCTGCCTCAGTTTCCCCACTGGTGACCCTGGGGCCCAGCTGGGTTTGCCAGATGGCACTGATGGGGCAGCCAAAGCCCATTTCAGCCCAGTTTGGCCTTCCTGGGGTGCCAGGCAGTGAATGGGGCTGGGGAAAGTGTGGGCTGTGGAGGTGGGGAACATGAGCCCCGTTGCACTTCCCGCAGCCTCACGCCTGGGTTTATTGGGGTGCGGTGAGCAGTGCATCACGTATCAAAGACTGCCTGGTGGCCTGGAGGCAATTAATTAGCTGAGGAATTGACAAGTTTTAATTCATAGCACTAGGGAAGGTCCTGGGGAGGGGGGGATGTGTGCAGAGATTGCCCCCGTTTGCTGGTTTCTGCCCTTTTCCTGAATTTCCCAGCAGCGACACAGCCCAGGGATGGGCAGGATCTGAGGGTTTCATTTTAAAAGGGTTTTGGTTTTTTTGAAGGGGGATATAAAAGGCTGAGGAGGGAGATCCCCTCTCCAGCGGGGAGTGGTCCAGCAGGAAAAGTCAAATTCCTGACCCGAGTTGAGGGGGAGGGAAGGAAGTTCGCAGTGGTGCCCAGCAAAAGACGCTTTCCAACCGGTTTGGCTCCTGTGTGAGTGCCCCATGGGGCCAGGCAGTGAGGATGGTGGGGACATGGGGGGCGTGTCCCGGGAGGTCCCCAGGAGAGGCTGGGGGAGGTGGACCCGAGGAGGCAGGG
>NW_010193955.1:0-8847 GCF_000695765.1 Mesitornis unicolor | reverse complement strand
GTCTTTTCCAACCGAGCGATTCTGTGATTTAAGATGAAGGAATAGCCTGAGAAGAAATGGTTTATACATGGCACTCTCTCTCTCAACATCCCTGCTGCGTACACTCCATCAGTTCCTGTTCACCTACATTAGGATAAAGAAAACAAGCTTAATTTTGGAATCAGCGAGAAGATCGTAATTGCTGTAATGAGTGAGACTGGAGTCCCTCTAGCTCAGACTTCTGCCTCTCACTGCGAGCAGCACTGGGTGCAGCAGAGAAAGGTGCAAGTTGAACATCATTTTGGCTTGCACCCACAAAGTTGTCAGCCAAATTTTTGGATGCCAGAGCTTCATTACTAAGGAATGACAAATGTGATAAAAAGAACACGGTTTAAGTTTCCAAAGCTGGCAGGAGAGGGGGGAGGATACAGGATTTTCAAAGTTGACAACACATTTCAGGGACTTCCATTTCCAGATGCCCAATTTGGGTTGTCTGAACGGTGCCCAATTCACACATCTTGCTGTCTGCCCGTCTGTCCCCCTTGTAACGTCTCTCAAAAAAATTATTTCTTGTCCTTTTAAAAAGACTTGCACCTCACAACGTTTTGACACCTAAGTAAGACGGGGCCCCTCCACTTTCAAATATGAATCACCGGCTTCCAAAGTCCAAAAGTGCCGAGGTGACTTTTGTTCTCAGACTAAACCAGATTCAGCTAAAACAACCCAAGCTACTCCCAGTTTCTGAGTGGTTGCAGAGCCATCCTCCCCCATCACATCTAATATTTGGTGTTTTGCTTTGTTTAATTCTTTTGCGCTGTAGATAAAGCAACTCTGAAAACCTCTGAGAGAAAACAGATTGCACTTAAAGTTTTAGGAACAGGGATTTGCACTTTCTTCTGTGCCTACAGAGCATAATCGGCCTTCTCAGTGCTACAGTTCAAGTCAATACAACGCAAATATTAAATTTTACTAGTAAAGAAGTGAATTTGAATCATCACAGTATCTGCAAAAGCCTTCAAGGACCAAGCAAAACGTTAAACAAGGATATTCAAACAAAGGAAAATCCACTGGGTAAATGAGAATTGCTGGCAGGGCAATGCATGGGTGCCCAACCTGAGCATCCATCTCAAGAAATGCCGGTGCTTCTCTGGTGTACCAGGCTCAGCAGCGGTGAACTGAAGCACTGCTTTTTGATAGCTAATTCACATCTGTGCTTGTTGTCTACAGGAAAACCTCTCCCACTGCAGACAGGCTGGAAGAACTCTGCTTTTAGAGCCTATGTGCAGCTGGATGGCAAACCACTGGAATGGGAAAGTGGAGAGGACACAGGATCTTGTTCCACAGGGATCTATGCTCCACTGGTGGGCACAAGAAAATTTTACCAGCACACGACTAATCTCACCCTGATTCATTCCACCCCAGCTCTTACCAAGCTGCACACACTCACAAAGGTGGTAAGAAATCTTCATCGTGAGAAAATCCCTGGTACTTCTGCCTGGATGTTATAGGAGGAAACATCCCTCGTTCTTCATAATCCAAAGAGCTGACAAAACTGGGAGGAAGACTTTTACTAATGCGTAAAATCCTCTCCAAGCAGCACTAAGTACTGAAAGGTACCTGTCCCTCTGCACACTCATACTTCCTTCACCAGAGGATGGCACCTGGGGAAGGGACTGTCACCCACATCACAACGGGGCTCCAAATACACCCAGTGACAGGAAAGAATCTGAGATATTCTAGTTATATTGAGGTTACTTTGGAAGTTACATCCGAAGCAGTGGTAGCTTGCTTGACCAAGACAACAGTAACACAATCACACCAATTGGTCCTCCAGAGCATGAGGCTTTGATGATCTACAAGGACACGGCTTGGCCAAAAGTCACACTATCACAATGAGTAAGACTCATCTTAGTGTCAGTCCTGTGGTCCTTGCATGGGGTTGCAGTGCAGAGAAGTGACCAGTATGAGACTGTGCAATGGTCCAAATGCCATCAAGTTTACCATTGTGAGTGGAAATTATTCCAGATAAGTAGAGACATGGTAGCAGGAAAAAAAAGACTCAGTTGAGTGATCCCACTGATGCAAAGGCCACAGTGCGAGCTGAACTGAATGATTAAAATACTAAATCCAGAAAGGAGACAGGTATTAGCGACACCCTCACCATGGAAAAAGCATTGGTCAGAGCTTGCACCATATCAGACACAATACAGCCCAAACACCAGGCATGCATTGCATCCAGAGATGCTCCCAAAATGCCAGTGCTTTTCTTTCCAGGTCTAGCAGGCGACACCACAGCCCCATTTGGAGCTGCAGCTCGTGTACACAGATGTGGCTGTTCCCTTTGGATCGGGTTCAGTTCATCTCGGAGCCAGCACGGGTGGCTGTTTTCACGCCTCTGCTGCTCCAAGGCCAAAGGCTTCAAAGCATCCTCCTGCCACAAAAATGCCACAGAACCACCTGCCTTAGAGGAAAGCGGCCCAAAACAGATCCGCATGTTGCTGAGCCAAGGTGTATCCATGGCGAGCCAATAGTCCTGCTCCAGATTGTACTCATGCAGGACCAACTCCACAGAGAGGAAAATCCATCTGGATCTGGATCCCTACAGACAGATGCCACATTTCTCTTCTCAGTTCCTGAGGAGCAGCTGTAGTGGTGCAGCAGTTTCCAGACTCAACACTGGCTTTGCCTCCTCCTGACAGACCTCGGTGAAATCATCCACACCCGCAAAAGTAAAAACCAAGCATCCCTTTTGTGTCTCCCACAGGAAAAGGCAAAGCCCTCCTGCCTTCTTCAATGAAAAAACATTCATTTCAGAGAGCAGCTTCTAGTTTGGCAGATATTACAGTAGATTCTTAAATTAGAAAGAAAAGGGACTCGTCCACATTAAGACTCTATTAATTTCCACCGAAGTGATGGTACAGGTTATAAAACTGAGTTCCCCTTCCCCAGTGCTGAAGTCCATCAAAAAACAGATTGCACCCAACTCCCTCAAATAGTAATTCTTCCTACTTCTTTCTTGACTCAATTCGCCCTGTCCCAAACCACTCTCACTCCCATTCCTCTCTCCCCTTTTGACTCTCTGCCATTTTCTCACTCATTCGTCTCATTTTCCCGAGCAAATGACTCCAGGCTGTGGCTGGACCTGACTGCATCAAACCCGGGCACAGCGGCAGCAGCTGAGGACCAGGGGCTGCTGCAAGCAACCCCTGGCTGATGTGCAAAGCACCATGAGCATCAAGTTTTCACCTTCAGCTGCCCAAAACCAGCCCTTTCTCTTGCACTATGCATGCTGACCATGAAAGCCATGCAACCAGCAGCTGGAAAAGCCAGAGGGCTGCAGCTCTGCATCACCGCTGTCATGGTTTAACCCAGCAAACAGCGAAACACCACAAAGACACTCACTCATTCCCCCTTTCCGCAGTGAAATGGTGGAGAAAATCAGGAGAATATAAAGTAAATGAACTCATCAGCTAAGATAAAGACTACTTAATAATTAAAATAAACCAAACCAAACTAATTATAATACCAATGAATTGTAGTAAGAAGAAGAACAATGATAGTAAAGCAACCAAAGTTGCACTCAGCTCACAAACAGCAGTCACTGGCCGTACACCACCAAAAACATGACAAGGGAGGGGTAAGACTTAGAAACCAAGATGGGCCACCATCAGGAAGGAGAAGGGAAGAGAGGAGAGAGGGAAGGAAGAAGAGGTCATTCCCACCAAACTCCTCAGTTTATAGTGAGTGTCATGTTTGTGGGATAGGATATATTTTTACTGCTTCGTTTGGATCACACCCGGATCACACAGAATCACAGAATCCTAGACCGTTAGGGATTGGAAGGGACCTCAAAAGCTCATCCAGTCCAATCCCCCTGCCGGAGCAGGAACACCCAGATGAGGTTACACAGGAAGGCGTCCAGGCGGGTTTTGAATGTCTGCAGAGAAGGAGACTCCACAACCTCTCTGGGCAGCCTGGGCCAGGGCTCTGTCACCCTCACTGAGAAGAAGTTTCTTCTCCAATTTAAGTGGATTCTCCTGTGTTCCAGCTTGTGCCCATTACCCCTTGTCCTATCATTGTTTGTCACCGAGAAGAGCCTGGCTCCATCCTCGTGACACTCACCCTTTAAATATTTATAACCATGAATGAGGTCTCCCCTCAGTCTCCTCTTCTGCAAACTAAAGAGCCCCAGCTCCCTCAGCCGCTCCTCAGAAGGGAGATGCTCCACTCCCTCCATCATCTTTGTAGCCCTACGCTGGACTCTCTCCAGCAGTTCCTGTCCTTCTTGAACTGAGGGGCCCAGAACTGGACACAATATTCCAGATGCGGTCTCACCAGGGGCAGAGTAGAGGGGGAGGAGAACCTCTCTCGACCTACTAACCATCTGTCCTGAGTGACCTGTCCTAAAAAAATCCAGGGCTTTCGCTTCCCTCCATCCTCTTGCGCAGACAGAAAGGAAAAAAATAAGAATAAAAGAAGAAACTATGACCACATGTTTAGGCAGAGACTGGAAAACAAACCTTGAGATAATATAAACATCTCACATTAACAACAACCCTCTTAGTATAGATCCAAAACAAAGTCTCACCAGCTACTATGAGAGACAAAATCCAACCCTGTCCCAGCAAAACCAGGCCAGCCGCATCCCCCTAATCCCGCTAACCACGTGTCTGAGAGCCAGGACAGCGGCTCCACTCCCGGAGCACACCCGGCTGCCCCTGCGATCCTATAAATCTCTGTGCCCTGCCTCAGCCGCAGCGTATAACGGGTTCAGATTTATCTGTCTCTCTAGAGAAATAAGAGATTAAAAGAACATTTACAGTCCCATGAAAGCACTGAGTCACAGGCGCTCCATTCAATGACTATGAGATACTATGATCACATTACCAACTCTTGGGATTTTATCTAGTCTCCTAGTAGTTACTGGTTTTCTTAAAGCTACTCCCAGGGTCATGGGTTTATATGAAAATCCTTTTTTTTTTCCTTTCTTTTGCAAGAACAGTACGCTAAAAAGCACAGGAAAAACATTTAAGTCTGAAAGACTGAGAAGATAATGGAAAGAACATGCACTTTCTTTTTGCCTTTTTATGATTTGCTTCCCCCAAACCATTCCTTCAACTGACAAGAGCAAGACTCAGGAATTTAAACTGTCACATCCGGTAAAAGAAACAAACAGTAGCACAAATACCTTATGGGTCTACAGCAACTAAATAGGCTACTCCTCAGAAACACCTTTAGGTACCCCATGGATACCCCTGCTCTTCCCGGACATAAGAAGCACAAACAGAGGTTGAGTGGGCCAAGACCAGTTTTCCACTCACCAGGAACAGGCAATGTGCCACTACTTCAAAATAATGCATGATAATTCATAATAAAACATCATTCATGAGTACCTACGCCCATCCACCTACCTACCATTGAGTACAAACTTGCAGGCACGATGTCCTGAGCTGCTGCCACCAGTAACGGGGCCCAGGACAAGCAATAATATCAAATTGTGTTCATTTTTGTCCTTACTCAAAATAAAAATCATTAGGAAAAATGTTTTCCGTGCTGGGTTTCTTTTTTAATAACCCAGGATCACCAGCAACCTGTCAACACCTCTACTGGAGAATCCCCCACTGGACCCCATCGAACTCTAAACAACAGAGTTTCAGTCTTCTCACACGTGAAGAACAGCATCTTAAACAGCTTTACAAAATGGTTTTAAAATCTTCGGGATAAATCTGCTGAGTGACAACACCTTCACTGTGGCAACTAATCATTTTATTAAAAATTTAACTCCTTCATAGGACTGCAATGAGCAAAAACAGCTAACAAGAGGGATTAGAACCGGACAGAACCTGGGCAATTCTTGTCACTCCATTATGAAATAAATCAAAATATAAAGGACCTCATAAAAACCTGTTTTTCTAAACAAGTAATTCAGGATGTTCAAAAGTTTACATATAGATATGCTAGAAATATATTGAAGAAATGCCGGTTTTGAAAAGGTAACTAGCACACTGCAAAAGTACAGGAACCTTACAATATTGGTATTTTCATTTTACAGCTGCCACATATCAGATGCAATATTTATATGTTATAAAAAGTTGTAACATATAAATGTTGCAACTACGTTATAAAGGTCTCAACGATAGAGTTGAAATGAGATGTCTTTACATCAAAATAACACGGAGTGCTAAAACAATTTGTTTAGACTGCACCCATCAAAACAATCTGTCAAAACTGACACGCTCTCACAAAACATTTCCATTTTGATAAAGCAGCCTTTTGACAGAAAACAGTTGAATCCAAACATTTTCCTTCCGTTTGCTGAACTGTACCCGTCCTTGTGAACCAGACTGGGTGTGGAAATGGGATGGGGCTGTGAGGGCCGCCCCTGCTCCTGTGCCCCCAAGGAAAGGGCTCGCGCTTTATTCCATGCTGCTTTCACACTCTACAAAGTCAGACCTCCCATTCGGCGTTTCCAAAATAAAATGAATAAAAATTAGATTTTTAAAAAGCTACTTAGTGATTTAATGTCTTTTCCTATGAAAATGACTGTTCACAGAATCACAGAATCGCTCGGTTGGAAAAGACCTCTGAGATCATCACGTCCAACCGCTCCTGTCTACCCCCTAAACCATATCCCTAAGTACCTCGTCTACCCACTCTTTAAATACATCCAGGGATGGTGACTCCACCACCTCCCTGGGCAGCCTGTTCCAGCCTCTGACAACCCTCTCAGTAAAGAACTTCCTCCTTCTCTCTAACCTGAACCTCCCTTGGCACAGCTTGGTGCCGTTTCCCCTTGTTCTGTCCCCCATCACCTGGGAGAAGAGACCAGCACCCACCTCTCCACAAGCTCCCTTGAGGCAGTTGTAGGTGGTGCTGAGGTCTCCCCTCAGCCTTCTCTTCTCCAGGCTAAACAAGCCCAGTTCCCTCAGCCGCTCCTCATAAGGCTTGTTCTCCAGAGCCCTCCCCATCCTTCACTTGGGATTCTTTTGTGGGCTCCCCGGAAAAAGCCAAATTGGGCTGGAGACATTTTCAAATAACTTTCATTCTTAAAACTTCAAACAATCTTCTGTTCTCACACCAGCAGAGATCTGCGGTTTGAATCAGATCACAAAATAACGAGAATGCAGTCCAAAAATAGGAAAAAAAAAATCAAAAGCTGCTGATCTGATTTCCTAACAACGCAGCCACAAATATGAAGAGATACCAACTTCAGAGCTCACCATCGCCTTCTGTTCACCTGTCTTAAATACGGACAGTCTTCAATGAAAATATTCCACACAGAGGATTTTCATGGAAACCAGAAGTTATAAGCAACTCTCCATCAAAGAACAGATGTGCTCACAACACATCCCTGGAGTCAGCAGTACACTGTGGTCCCTCTCCTGAATTTACAAGGGGCTCACAAACAGACATGACAAGGAAGTGTTATAATCTGTAGGGGAATGAGCAGCTCTTGTGCAGAAGATGCTGCTTTAAGCCATCAATTGATCCAGTAGCTCTTATAACTATTAATTATCTAATAATTTCTAATAAATGACACTGAAAAGAGGGAAATGTCAAATTAATGTTATTTGTTCAGCCCACATGAGCTGCTTCATGTAATAAGAATATTTTGTGTGATGTTTTAAATTGTCTTCAAAATACTCGGTGCGCTCTGGTTTCTCAGGCTACCCAAAAAACCCTGATCCCATTCCGAGGAGGATTTTTTTTATGGTCATGACCCATGAAGGGGCCGACGCACAGACTTTAACCCCTGCATACCCAAGTCTGCATGTAAGAGCACCCTTTGATTAGAGAAAATAAAGATAAATAAATCCAAAGAATGGCACGAACACATGGGTTAGGTTCTCACCCAAAGAACTCCCTCACAGGTTTTTTCTATGCAATTACACTGAATTTCAGTATAATGCGACTGTCATCCTTCCTGCTGCCGTTCAAGGTTTCCAGAAATGATCCACTTAGATTCTCTCGGTCAAAACAAGGACATTCACGTGCAAAAAAACTGCCTCACTGTCCAGAGGAGACTTTACTTCCCAACATCCTCTGAGTCCCTCGCAGACACACACACGCTATTCCCCTCGGGTTTCTCTAGTCCTTAATTAACTGTTATCTTTTTAACAATAAAAAAAAGCAGCGGGTGGTTTGGGAGTTGCTTTCGATTTCTTGAAGCTCGCTCTGGTCTGTGGGATGTCTCCAACCCAGCTGTGGGAACTACGGGTGGAAGAAGGAAAGGACGTGGACGTGGGATGCTGGAGAAAAGCACCAGTGTGTGCGGACACGGCGAGCGGATGCTGTTGCAATGAAGTTGTGCTTTTAAATGATGCAAGATTTTGCAGAAATCCTCCCCTTTAACTCACTGCAGCTCAGGAAGCCTAGCAAGACGCCCAACCAAGAAAGACACAGGCAGAAGGGCAACCACCAGCAACTGCTGAGGCACTTCCATGCAGCAGGTTCAACTGTCTTCACCCCAAACACAACGTGATGGAAACAGACACCCTCCTCCTGAGAGCCTGCTGCAATGGCTTTCTGCTTACAAGTTAAACTGCCCAAGAACAGAAGAGAAATTTGCCTAATAAATCCCAACAGCAGGGTGACCCGTGTGCCATTAACCCGTATCTGCCTGCCTTGATTGACTGAGTGCAACGGCCTCAGGTACCCAGCCTGCATGCAAGCTGCAGTAAATGATCTACTCATAAGCACTGTGATTAATTACTTCCCTTCAGTGAAAGTCAATACTCCACTTGCACTGGATTATTTAAAATTAAAAAAAAAAGGGGGGGATAAAAAGAAGAAGTGTGTTGATAATTGGAAGTGGCTCTGCTCTATCTCGGTGGCATTACCACAGAATCACAGAATCGCTCGGTTGGA
>NW_010193954.1:420-13605 GCF_000695765.1 Mesitornis unicolor | reverse complement strand
ACACACATACATATCTACTTGAAATAGAACTATATAACATACCTTAATTTTCAGCTGGAGTATTTGTGCACCATAACATGAAATGGCTTGAGTAGATTTATCTTTGTCTTTGTAAATGCTTATAAAATTATTCAAAACCTTGTCCCTCAAACAAACAAAAACTTGAGTTGAAGAAAGCAAGGTCAATCCAAAGCTAACAAGAGCACAACAAGTAATTCTTTGAACAGACCTTGACACTGAATGATACACTAGAGCTACTTACTAGTGCGATATGCAGTGCGTGCTCTTGATGGCAGTAATAATGCTGCTATCAACAGGGAAACGCTGTATTTAAACTTAATCTTTTCCCTGATAAACTCTCCCTTCATCCAGCCCAAGGATTTATAGCCTAGGCTGCTAAAAGTATTTCATACTCAAACGCGAGACCAAACTGTGTATCCGTTTGTCCCATTTCTGTAAGGATTGGAAGACTGCATTTTAAATGCAAAGTCCAGGCACTGGGAGCCAAGTAGCAGAGTTGGAGGATCTGAGGAGGTCCCTGGGGAGCCACGCGCTGTCTGGATAAGCCCAGTGCTGTTGGCTGCACTGAGAGCTGGCCCAGGGCTCAGAAGCACTACATGCTACCAGAGCAGTAGCTGAGACAGCAAAAGCAATAAACAGTCGCTTAGTGGTTGCACAATGTCTATGGGCTTGTGAGAAAAATAAAAGCCATGTGGTAAAAATGCCAAAAATTATCCTTTACCTTTTTTTTTTCCCAGCAGTATATGAAAAGCCTTTTTACTCTTTCCAATGCCTTAAGATGCATATTTAGTTTGGAAGTTATGGATAATAAATACATTTACGTTTTGAAATTTTAATGCTGCAAATGTTTTGGTTAAAAAAATATCCTTTGCAAGCAGTCACAGAAAAATCATTTTATATTTGCTGATAAAACACATTCAAAACAGGTGAAATCAAAAGTGTGATTTTTGTACACATCATTTTCAGAAGCTTGTGCATCATCTCAGAGTTTTTCCCATACTTACTGAAATGACAGACCCATGTGACCAAAGCTGACAATTGATGAGCTGATGAGTAGTTTTCTCTACTGCCCAGGAAAAGAAATGGCAGTGCCTTTCTGGCCTCCTACTTTTGACTAGCATGTGATGAGGAGAAAAAAATAGTATATAACACTTGAAGAGCAAAAATAATTTTCTGATGGGAAAAGCAGAATGTACAAATCATCAGTTGGGTTTTGTTGTTGATTTGGCAGTATTAACATTCAGGTTGCAGCACAGAGCTTTATAATTCAATAAACTTTATTTTGTATGGTATCTATTATTAAAAACTGCCTCCCAGGTTGCTTTGCTAGTTAACGGAGTAGTCTCAGTTAAACAATAAATATAGTAGCAGAAGGAGAGAGCAGTTCAGAGCTGAAAGCAAGAAAAACAGTGTTTCAGTGTGGTTTGAGCACCAGGAGTGGCTTTCATCCTTCAAATGTTATAAGCGGGGTCTTCTTTCAGTACATTCATGCCCACTAGCAAGCAATTAGGATGTGTTCACTGGAATAAAGAGTTTTCTAAATAGAATTTTGCTCTCTGCAACATTTAATTTGTTTTGCTTTGAAACAGCAGCTGTCATGTCACTGTCCATGTAACTTGGTGCGAATCACTCCTAGGTGACTGGGTCAGCCACCCAGAGTCCATCAGTAGCAGGGAAAGGGGGCAAGGATCAGTGTCCTCATTTTGTGTAACAGCCTGGTAGCCTGAGCACTTGTCCAAGATATGGGATATTTTGTCTCCAGGCCAAAGTGTTTGTATTCCTATCTTCCCTGTTATTCTACTTAGATGTTGAAAAATTGAGCATTATCATACATTAATGCTTAAAGAGATAATTTCCCCTAAAGTAGAGATAGCAGGAATAAAGTTATATCTCTTAAATAAGCCCTCCAAAGGTCTACAGTATAAATCTATGCAAATATAAATATTAAAAACCTCATGGAGCAGTTATGGTCAGGTCAACAAACATAACAAGTCTTACATAAACCAAAGAGACTTTCACTGTTACTCTCAAATTTGTCATTTTACAATAGCTGCAGACAAATGTGTAACATTTTCAGCATGACTTTTCAAATTAAGGCAGAATCCCTGCTGCATTCAGTGCCAGTCATCTCAGTATTAATTACTGTTATGCTAAGACAGAAAGCATCACATACCCCTCTGCTTCTGCATATAGAAACTTCCACCTATACACAAGAAGACAGCCATTGCCACCAAGAGCTCATCGACCAAGTAGAGAAAGACAAATGAAGGCAGCAAACAAGCGGGACCAAGAAGCACAACAAAAGAAAGAGGCCTTCTTCTGACTAGTGACCTGCTCTGTAACCAGAGCCTTAGAGAAATTATTTTTGTCACAAAACCCCATCTTTCCAGTTGTATTTTCACCCTCTTTTTCCCTGGGGGAAGGAAGGCCTTCTTCCCTATCTGCCTGTGTTTCCTTATGACCAGGTTTTGCCATGCTCCTAGCCATGATGATGCTTACGGCATGTTTTCAGAAGTGATTTTGCATCAAGAACTACCTTTTAAAAGATAATCTTCACAAACAAAATAAGTAGCATGGGAGAAAAAATATTGCTCAATGTCATGTCTTTCAGAAAATAACACATTTCCAATTAGATTAGAAAAATATCAGCAACTTCCATTCAAGTCCATTCTTTCTGGGGGAGTTATAAACCTATGTAGTTTTTTGTTCTTCTTTTTTTCCAGGGGGCAGAGCCCAGACAAAATTTAATAGAGCAGAGTTTAGTTTTGTTTCAAGAATGTAATCTTAACAGGAACCCATAATAAGCACTTCTTATTCCAGCTCCCCTTACAGGAATACCCTTGATGCTCCACACAGCAGCACATTAAAAACAAACTATGCAAGTGCTCTGTGATCAACAAAGCACTGTTTCTGCATTGTAAAGTATCAAGGGATCCTTTACAACAAGCCTTAACATTCAAAACTGTTTAAAAGAGTTCATCATTTTTCCCTTTTTATTAAAAAATAATATACCTTAATGCATACTTTGGGACTACTAAGGAGAGTAAAATTAAGCATTTGCACAAACAGCCACAGAAGTGAGACCTCAGATTGTGAAGTCCTGGGACACACGTTCCTGATGCCTCCGCTAATGCTAGCCTGCATCTTTTGGTGCCAACCGCAGCAAAACAAGAACTTACAATAGGAATAAATGGCAAATACTGGAGGATGGATTAATAGCTCCGTGGCACTTTGAAGTCTAGATCCAAGAGTGAAAACGAAGTGCAGTTAAACGCCGAGTACCATAGAAGTCACCAAACATAATTCTCTCCCAGTTTTCTTCAAAAGTGAGTTTAAAAGTTGAAGTGCGGAATTAACTTCAGACTGGAGGTCTGTATTTATACCTAGCAAGAAATCATTGAAAAGAAAGAATGGCAACCCTGGGACACAAATGAAATGAGCTGCCAAACAGATTTTTCACAGTCATGATAATTATTTTTGAAATCTCACAGCTTGCTTTTCTCCAAGTAGAAAGCAATTCTTCTCACTATTCTCTTTCATGACAATTTCAGTATCAGCTCTCTCAAAACTGATTTTCACTTGCAGTGGTATTGTTAATTATTATAATGAGATATGCAAGAATCTAAGGCTTTTGAAAAAACAGATACGGTGCCTCATTGTCTATTTAATTAGAACACAATAAAGTGTAGAATTTATCCTTTTTAATGTTTTGCATGCAATTTTCACACATGTGGTAAGTCTGCTAGAAATTTCATGCATAGTTAGATTTAAAGCTTCCCTGATGTTTGTCAGATACAGCTGAAGCAGTGATTTTGTGTTGTAGATATAATTAGGTGGCATATTGCCATAAATTTCCCTTTTTTCCTCCTTCTTTTTGCAACTAAGATGTCAAAGCAAATTATTAATCAGCTGTAAGATGTGAAGAGGCTGGTTCTAGGGAAAAAAATAAGGCTAAATTTTCTTTAGCTTTTCCTTGAAATTTGCAAGTTTCTAAAGCATATTCTTACCTAGATGGACTGTGTCCCTCATTCTGCTCCTGTTGCTCTCTTATCCTACAGCAGCTTGTCATTGAAGTGTTCTCACCTGGGAAATAATTGCTTGTTTCAGTCAAGATCTTAGTGACTGTGTGTCCTTCTCACAAGAACTACCACCCCAGTCGGTCTTTTTTTTTTAATTCTCCTGATAACAGAAAAGCCAAGAATTGGAAGAAGAAGAAATATGTCTGCAGAGTATTTCAGAGCTGGCCCACTGCCACTCTAAGTCAAGAGCCAAAGTCTGCAGAGGCAGGAGCTACCAGCAGTGCCTGGGTACAAGGAATGGGAATCCCATGAGGGGAGCAGATCGTGAGATCCTCACCATCCCGATGACCTGTCTGCAGACTGCTTGCCCCAAAAGCTGAGTAAGCAAAGCTTCTGGGCAGACCAACAGGCACCTTGTCCTAGCAAATGGTCTCACAGCCACTCATCAGAGATAGTGTAGACCCAGTTAGAGAAATTGAATCTCCCCTCTCTTTGCATAGCTTCTTAAAATCAAGGGCAGGATGGAGTGATAGGGTACTTGGGAAATGCACTGCTGTCATTTCCAACTGTGTCTGCTCTCAGGACTCAGACAAGAGAAGGGTGGGCTCATCTGAATTTGCCCTGTCAGTTCCCTTCACCACCAATGACAAAGAACAAGACTCATCTCATCCTTAGGCAGACATTTAAAGCAGGACAGGTGAACTGCATTTTCCATCATCTATTTTAAGGGGCTCAGGAAGTCTGCTGTCTAGCAGAAAACGTAGAAGACAACAATGTGTCTGAAACTACGCAAGATAAATCCCAGTCCAGAGTCCAGAGATAGTGATCTAACCTTTTCCTGCACACACTGTGCAAACGTTTTGGGAAATACACATTCATCAGTACCTCCCATAATAGCAGACATAAAATAGAAGTGAAAAATAATTTAACTTTGCTTTCATTTTAAACCTTTTTGCTGTACTGTTTAAAGCTTTGGTTCTTTCATGCAGAAGCTGAATTCCCCTGGCATATAACCAGAGTAATACTTTAAATGGCCAATTCAACAGGGGAATTTTGCATTTATTTTAATATCTAAACATTAAAATCTAAATGTTTCTTAATAACAAAATTATATTGTATATTATATAATTACTCCTTTATTAAGGTAATTACATCTATAATGTTAAATAATAGCAATTCCATTAGTAATATATATGTCTCTGATTCCCGGCTCAGACTACAATTTCTTCAACAATTCTAGTTGCATCTTAATTGCTTGGATTGTTACAATATCAATAATTTGAAGATTTCAGCAGTGCTAAATCAAGTCCTCACAATCTTGAGACTTGCCCAAAAGGCAAAAATGATAGCTCTTCTTGTTTTCAGCTTTTAAGCATATTGACTCAGGCTTGAAGTCTTTCAAATTGTACTGGGCCACATGAATACCTCCCTGCCTCCTTTTTCTGCACTACCCATTCCCCTGGTATGACTGCACTGACCAAATGCCATGCCCATTTTGCAAGGTGAAGGGCAGTGGTGAACAATTCCTAAGAAAAAAACCTTACCACAAAGTTATGGGATATTTAAGCAGTTGCAGAATGACACCACCACCTCCCTGAGCCGCAGCTGTTATTTCCTGCTCTGAACATGATCAGACTAATGATTTTCCCCCTTACCTATTTCTTCATGCCTCTGCAGCTTGCCAGTGAATCCCATAACATTTCTAACATTACAGCCTTCCTGCTTTCAGTCTCCTGCTGGACAGTATGTCAGTAGGTGGCAGCCCACGGCTCATTAAGGCAGTTCTGTAGTGCTACATTCATAGCAGAGTCTGGATTTACAGCTTTTTCAGTGGACAATTTATTATTTTAATGCCTTTTTCCACCGTCTGTTATACTGGGAATGATGGAGACCTGCAGTAATGTGTCTAAATCCAAATTTTACTGCAAATTGCCCAACTTTATATTCTCTAAACTGTGGCCCACAGTCAGACATTATTATTCACTGTGTACAATGTGTCATGAAATATGGGCTACATATATATGTTGATGTGTTGCTGTAGTATTTACCATGAGAGAGAGAGAATACCAGTCCAGGATACGACCCTCAGCAATTTTTTAACAAAAAAATTTTGTTTGTTTTGTTTGTTTTTGAGAAGAAAGAAAATAAAAGGCAAAATTCCTTTCTTTTAATTCCATAAGAGGACCTTTCAGAAGCATGCCCAAAACTGTTCATGTTGCAACCAAAATCTCAAAAGCTAGTAACAAGCCCTGCTCATTGCCCACCCTCAGTGACTTAAGAACACACAGCGCCATGAGCAGTCAAAGAAAATGCCTCCATTGCCCACGCAAGAAAAGTAAAGCAGGGAACTGAGCTTCCACCAAAGCAGTGATACAGATGACATAAGCACATGAATGATTGCATGTATGTGTCCACCTCCACCCTCTTTCTGGGTCTTTGTCACACCCACTGCCACACAGCCAAATCTTGTCTAGCTAAGGGGGGAGAATGATGTGGACAGCTCAGACCTGACAAACTGTGGAAGTGTGTTGGTTTTGGGGATTTTTTAAATTTATAATGTTAAAATGTGCAAGTTGCTGCAGAGGATGGATACATCTTAGAGCTCGCAACAGAAACAAGTTTCAGCAGAGTAAGGTCCAAATGCAATAGAGCATTTGCTGGCTGGGAAAAAGCCCAGACCCTCAGGACATCTCTAGCAGGCAGGGAGAAGTGGGAGAACAGGGAGGTTGGCAGTCTGTCCTGGCATATCTATCCCAGCAAAAAGAAAGCCAAACTTGGAGAGCAGAGGCAGTTTTCCCCTTCCTTTGTCTTGTACAGATCTGCTCTGGCAGTGAGGGCAATCCTTCCACCTCTGCATGAGCATGAAGCACGGAAACAGGTTCACTCTGATCACAGAGGTGTCCTGGCAAAGATTTTTATGGTGTTCCTGCCTTTGTTGACAATGCTTTGCACCTCTGCAGCAGCCAGCAGGTAAGGCTCACCTGTTTTCATAAGAAGAGGACTTCATGCAACACTTGTGACAGACATGATTGAGCTCTGGAGCCAAGCAGAGCCCTGACCATGACTTCTCCTAGATGGCAGTAACACTTCCACAACCTGCCTGCACTTCAAAATCGTCCCAGTGGAGGCAACATATTCTCTGAAAGTTCAGAGAAATAAAAGGAAACAAAAAAACAGGTTGCACAGGTCTGAGCCTACTAAGCCTACTAAAGGGGAAGAGAGACACTGAATTGTTCCTCCAAAGGCAACCTGCCACGAAGGAGCCAAGGAAGGACTTCATGAAACTGTTGGCATGGATTGACAAACCCAGTTATCACTACCACCCCGCTCTCTTATGTTTCATGACCCATAATAGCACAAGCTTTGCACTGAGCAGGGCTCACAAGTGTACGCAAAGATGATTTGCCTTAATCTGCTCACCCCCACCAGCTAGAGCTTGGGTAGAATTTAGAGCTACCGTTTCATTAGGATTGGTATTGACAGAAAGTGCAGGGAAACAATGAGCAGGTTGAAACCACACATCCAGTGGTTTTTGGTTATTGTTGTCAGATGTGCCACTGCAGTGGACACAGGTCTGTGTGAAATGGGAGGTGCCACATAGCCTTACAGAGAGTGAGATGCATTATAGGCTTCCTAGGGAGTTCTAGGAGAGGAAGGCAGCTTATGCCACAGCACCAGATATCTCTGACAAACTTATGTTAACAGGTCAAGTAGCAGTCCTGGAAAAACAACAGAAGGAATTGGTAAACAGACTGGAAATACTGGAGTGTCTGAGAGGAGGCAGGCTTCATAGCACTCGGCAGGAAAACCATATTTGACTGATAGGAAAACAGGCTGGACTGCAGAGGCTTGCCCAAAATCCCTCAGTTACAGATAATTAGCTAAGTTGAGCTCCAGATATGTGGCCCTGTGTTTGGTCCTGCTTCTCTTGGAGATGCTGATGTGGTGTTAAGGATGGACTGATGGATAATGTCTTTCAGATGCCAGGTCTCCTGTTTAAAGCACGGCTGGTTTTTATAGAGTTGTCAGCCACACTATCTAATGAGGAGCTAGAGAGATGATTTTCCAAATTACACTGGAGGTCAGGATCAAATGTTAAATTTTCTAAATAATTTCCTTTTGAGAAGTTGTCCTATGGTGAAATCCTTGTGGCAAATCCCTCAGAAACTATTCCTCTGAAATCCTTCTCCCTGTCTGATATTCAAATGGAATGGTGGAAGAATGACATAAGTGCAAAACATTTTGGAAACAAAATAGTTGGATGATTAGTAAAGTGCATGATTTCCATTTTCTCTCTGAAAAAGAATGAAGAAGATTTCTTAATAGTGAGCCCATATCCCCTTGGGGCTCACACTTCTGTGCATGCTCCCCAGACCTGTCCCCACCTCCATGGATCACCACTACACTGGAGGCTTCCTTGTCCTTTTTTCTCTAGGTCTCTCTGGGAAACCCAGGTACAGCATCTAAACTCAGCCCATCCTCCATATCCAACCCAGACTCCTTTTCCTGGCAGACTTCATTGGGCCTCTCCAGTAGACCTGCTGCCGCTGCTCTCTTCTTGCCACTGATGTGACTCAAACATACCCTAGCACAGTGGAAGGAAAACCGCAGACCTAAAATAAAGTCTCTTCCCATGCTTGACTTTCAAAGAAACAAACCCAGAAAGCTAGTAAATCAGATCAAACTTCAAAGTCAGCATTTTAAACCTCTCCGATTTCTGCCAGCTGGAAGCAGTGGAGCACACACCTTGACCTTCACGTGGTGTCCTTTGTACCAGCCTCTCCCTTCTATCTATAAACCTATCGAGACAAGTCCTGTGACAGGCAAGGATTTAATAACCCGTTTGTGCCAGAGGGTCTGTACATCTTGTGGTACCAATGCCTAGAAATGGCACCAGCTATGAGCCTATTGCCCTATTACCCTATGAATGTCTTCATAGGCATATTTTTACCATAGCCATCTTTTGTGCATGCAACATACCCAACAAACTGTTCTGGAATAACCATTTGCAATCCTCCTTCAAACTCCAGCTCAGGACTCAATTCAAATGATGTATTGATTGCCTTTATGCACATACTGAAGTCAATTATGTCAATAATAATGTCCCAACAGCTCCTTAGACGAGTGAGAGTTGCTATGCGAGCCCATGAGGACACCGGACAACTCTAACAGATAACATAAGCCTTAAAAATACATGGCCTAAGTGACAATACTAAGGGAGGGGCTGATGGGACAGTCATGAGGACCCCATTTATAATAATTTTGAGCATCTATAACAGGAGAAAAGAGGGTTTTTGAATATTCTGTCACCAAGGAAAATGAGGCAATGCATGATCTGAGATGGAAACACCAAAATCTCAAGTCCTTTCCAAATATGTTGCCTGTTTATTGAGATACAGACATAAAACCAGCAGCTGCAGGACATATTCCATACCTACCCCACATACCTTGCAGGGCTGTTCTTCTCTGAGAGAGCCCATTACAGGCGTGACACACTGAGTGCATGCAATATAAGTAGACACACAGGCAGATGAATCTATAGGTTTCCACAACATGATTTGGCTGTCTTTTATCTTAGCACACTTGTCTTCCAAGCCTATAAGCCATCCTTTGCATTATCAGTGCCCAGACACATGCACGAAAGTTATTTGCATAAACTATCAGCCATAATATATATAATGATACACATAATGAACAACCAACAATTAAGCATATATGAATTTTCTATTAAACTGGACTGCTACCACCTCCCTCAGAGAAAGAGATGTGAGTGACCACAGCTTCTCTCTGCAATGCACCACATTTGTGACTTTTTCTGCCATTTGGCTTGCCAGCTTGCCTTGCTTACAACGAGCCTCTTCCCAGTGAAACAGGCAGATTTCTCCAGGGCAAGTCTCTTGTGCTGCTGACAGCACAGCTTGTCTTACTCACCACTGGGCATGACTGTCACCTAAAGATGGGTACGTCGTACTGGAGAGGTGTCAACTCTCGCTCACTCATATACTTTCTTCTGGTTAGTTCAAAGGAGGAGGAGAGGGGGAAATTCTCTCTGAGATAAATTGTAAAAGGAAACTCTGTGCCTCAGGCAGGATGAACCTCGACCTCAGTGCTTTTAAGTAGATGTGGGTCTACTGGACCAGAATCTCAGCCCCTCTGCATTTTCTCTTGCTTGTACTCTTCATATGCTGTTTGTCTTTAGCTGAAGGTTTTTGTGAGGTAAGATCTGTGTCTTCCCATGAGAGATCTCCAAGGAGCAGCTGTTAAGAGTACAAGAGATGGGAAGCTTCATAAGCACCCAAGTACAAGAACCAAACTGATTCTGCATCTTTTAAAGGGTTTTTACATTCTCCAACCCCATTCTTATGCACCATTTGAAGTCAGAGACATAGCTGTGCCTGAGCATGAGCATATGCTAAAGTGCTTTGCTGCAGGAAAGCACTTTGTGCATTACTGCCAAAATTTCATCCTTCCCGAGCTGGCTTTAAACTGTCTGGTTCAACAGCTGGTTGCAGTGCCACTGCAGCAGCAAGGAGCTCAGGGCAGGATGAAGGCCAGAAAGTCGAATCACTTTTTCAGATAGCTTTTGCAGCCTCTCTTGGTGTCACTGCTATGCATGCAGCAGGTAGCGAGTCTAAGTCAAAGCAGTTCACTGACAGAGCAGCTGTAGCCGGTTACCACACTTGCTTATGCATCAGCAACCAGGAGTAAGGAGAGCTGCTTTGGGGTCCTGCCCCAAGAGTCCAGGTGCAGCAGGGCTTGCCGTGGCTGAGCACAGCATGTGCCTGCTGAAAGGCAGATGTTGCCACTTCACTGTCTGGAGAGGACAGAGAAGGACAAAGGTTTCAAGAAATCACAAAAACCTCAATAGTCTGTGTTTATGACTCCGAAAGAGGTGGCCAGTTAAGGGAAGCATAGGCTTCAGCTAACAGTCATATGTGGCTGGAAATATTTCTTGATAGGAAAATTCTTTCCCTGGAAAAGATGTGAGGATGGGCACTAGCTTGTTGCCTCCTCTTTCACACTGAAACCTTCACAGCATGTAGAGAAGGAGCCTGTGGGAAGTGGACTCCTACAGTATTTGCTCAAAATAAATCCCAAACATGCACAATTTTTTAAAAAATATGTGTCAAAATATGACACATTTTGAAATAGGTTTTTATTGTTTTTATCCCACAGTTTTCACACAGTAAACACAGAAAGTCCCAGAACACTCAATCTTTAAACCTTTCCCTAGTCAGCTGTTAATTAATGGGTCTCCTTTTTTTGTAGAGCTACAGTGTCCTCCAGTGGCCAACATGAGCTTTTCACAGTTCTGTACTTATTTTAGGAAAGGTAAAACTATCCCTGATTATTATCTATGTGTGACAGGTGGGTTTGGAAATGGAGACAGAAAATGAATCCATGTACTTCTGGATCAAAGCTGAAGATTAACTAACTATGTTATCTCCACTTAAGTAACAAGAGAGAAGTTTAAAGAATTCATTATCTAACCCTTTCTTTAGCTGGTATGAATTTAATTAAACAAGACTTGTTTATCTATCTATAAATCCTCCTAGCAGCATCTCTGCATTTAGAGTTTAGTGGGAGAAATTTAATGTCTCCTTATTAAACATGAAAAAGTCATAAGTTATAAAAAAAAACCCAAACAAACAAGGCAAATATACAATATGAAAAAGCAAAATTCAAGTTTGAAGAATGAATGGCTAATATGTGGCAGAAGCAGAAATGTGTACACTTAGTTAAATAATTTTTGATATTACAGGTCAAAAATGTTATGTATTTCAGCTTCTGATGAGTGCAACAGCTTTGCTCAGGTGATAAACCTTTCCCATGCCAGACAGATGAACTTTCATTGGAAAAGGGATGTAATGGTGTAGTCCCTCATATAGCTCACAGTGTAGCAAATCCTACTCTGTTAACAGCCCTTGCTGTGTACTGCCATGTACTTGCACACACGTTGTGAAACCAGCACGCTCAACTTCCTCAGACTTGGCTTGGCCCTCTCACCCAGTGCTAATTTTTGTAGATAGCACTCTTCATTTTGGTTTCCAAGCTACTAAAATACTATCATCAGGCTAATGGCTTTCAAGGACCTATACTGGTACAGCCAGTAGTCCAATTGTTGACAGGCATAAATGAAAAAAAAAGTCTGGTTTTAAAATAAGATCAAGTCATGGAAAAGCAATGTAGTGTTATTGAGTTCACATACACAGTCACAAGCAGTGGTAGTACAATTTTTTTTTCTCTTCTGCAATGTCTATAGGGGCATAGACAGGCTTCCACTCCCCTCCACGGAAGTACCTGCAGCCATTAAAACTTTGTTTCGTGTCCCTTCATCTCAACACTAGATTTCCAGAAAATCTTTCTAGGCCCTGATAGGACAAGTATCAGAGTGCCTACAGAGATTAGATCTATAAAAGGGGTAGATTTTACTTATTTCTGCTTCAAACCTGCCTACAGGTTCATTCATTGTGCAAATGACTCCTAGAAGTACACATCACTGAGAGATAGGAGGGTTCTTGGTTGAACCAAGGACTGAAGGACAAATGCAAGAGGCAGCATCAAACTGAGATGTTCCAGTGATATCACAAAACTCCAAGTAGGAGCTCATAAACACCCAAAAGGGAGGCAGTAAAGTTGCTTAAACAGTGACAGAGTCCACTTCTAATTCTGGCAGTTGTTCTTCCAAGGAAGTTGTCTTACCTTTGCATCAAAATGGCAACTCCTCTAGATCTTTCAGCTGTAGACGGGTACAATCAGGGTCTTCCTGAACAGTCTTGTTCTCCCATTGTTAAAAGCCCACCTTACATCCACTGTTTGTAAGATGTTATCACAGTCTTGCTATTCATCCCTCAACCCAGTCACCACCATGCTCCTGGTTTTGGGAAAATATAGTGGTGACAGACATACCCACTGTTCAATGTATTGGTTCCCTGTATGAAGGGATCCCTGACCACTGGAAAGAAAGGCTCAGACCATGGTCATGTTGTGCATCTCTATTGACACAAAGTGACCCTCAGTATGCAAAAAGATGGCACAATTCCTGTTTCTTACTTCACAGAGCTTTAGCACATTTATGAGGGGATCGTGTTTCACAGGAGAGCATAGACTGTTAGTTTGTTGGAAAGAGCTTTCTGGCTGAAGA
>NW_010193954.1:0-389 GCF_000695765.1 Mesitornis unicolor | reverse complement strand
CTGGCAAAAAAAAAAACCCCCTGCCACTGTCAACCTGGATGGCAAGGAACAGCAGAAGGGTGACATGAACTCCAAATACTGAGACAAGATCCAGTGAGACTTCTTGCACGCCAAGGAAAGTATTGCCCTCCTGTTGAAGAGAACCCTTATAATCCCTGTAAAAAGAGACTGGAGAACAGAGTTTGGAATTCAGCAGAACCACAAATAACATTGTGCAACCTTGGGATACTACACCAAGCATAGCAGTTCTTTGTGATAATTAGTTCTTAGGCACAGGAATACTTAGGTGCTTGCACTTGAAAAAAGTGAATCACAGAAGATCATTGTGTCAGGAAGAGAAGGGAGAGGGGAAAGAGAGAGGGGAAAGGGGGAGGGGAGATGGAGGGGAG
>NW_010193953.1:0-488 GCF_000695765.1 Mesitornis unicolor | reverse complement strand
TGTCAGTGGGATGTTGTTTAGGTGAATGAAGTTTCTGCTTCATTTCAATTGCAGATTAAAGCCTGAGTTCATTATCTGTGTGCGTGTAGCCATTTTGGTGCAATTCCGTGACAGTGAGTAGTCCTGCTATCTTAGCAAGAGACATTAAGGATTGATACAGCTTGAGACTGCTAATATATACTTAGGGTTCTGTTGTCCTGGAAATATGTACCTGTAATTCCTGTTAATGCTAATGAAAACTATGCAGATATATTGAGATGAGACTAGGTTTTGGAGAAAATCTAACACTTTAATTTTAAATCCCCTTCAGACCTAAATTATTCAAAGAATGAAAACCCTAAATTTCTGCTATTTTGTATTTTCTTATGTATTTATTTCACTCTAATGCTCCAAAATTCAATTTCAATTTCAATTTGCAATTCAAATTTCAATTTCAATTCAATTTGCAATTCAAAATTGCAATTAAGCAATCTGGACATCCATAAATC
>NW_010193952.1:437-3845 GCF_000695765.1 Mesitornis unicolor | reverse complement strand
GTTCTGTGATTCTGTGATTCTGTGATATTAACTGAAAAGGTCTCTTGAAAATGACATTAAGTAAATGTCTCAACTGTAACAAAATCAACTTCAGTTAATGTCCTATTTTCTTCCATACACAAACACAAACATAAAAACTGACTGGGCACTTTGTGCTCTTCTGCCATTCTAAATTTTTATATTCCCACATTTCTTCAATAAATCTACATTAAAAATGCAGTAACAAATACATTCATAAGAAAACAAAACTGTATGAACTAGTTATAAATATCTTACAGTCTGTCTCTTAATTTTATCACTTTCCTGGGGCTCTTTGAGGGACACACCAAAAACACATTCTCTATACAGTTTCGATGTCTAGCTTTTTATGTTCTTTTTAATATTTCTGTTCAGCAGCAATAAGCCTAAAATTATGCAGTCTGCATGTCTGAACAACAGCATTTTTTTCTTTGTAACCTTGACATGGAGAAAGCAAGATACTTGTACTCGCTAAGCCATGATCTATTCAGCATCATTGTGTTAGCATTACTCACCAAGTGGAATTAAAAACTGCACTACAGTTACCATGACAACCAGCTGTCTCCCACATACAGCATCAGTTTGAATTTGTGCAGACCATTTCTAACAATGATTTAAGTCAACAATTTCAGTATTACCCTAAGGTAAAAATCTGGTTTAAGAACAAATAAATATTTTCAGTTTCATAATACGACTTAGCTCAATACATTAATTCCAAGTATGACTTGGGAGATCTTCAGAGAGCTGCAGTGACTTTTTATTAGAAAATAAAGGTGAGTGGTAATCTGGTCAATATACAGTTGAGGACCACTGAAATTCCTGACCAAATGAACATGTAAGAAGCATATGGAGAAAAGAAGGCCTAATACTCATAGAAGAGTTTGTGAAGAAAATGCATTAGAATATTTATTTAATCATTTTCTAAGATTTACATTTGAATGATGCTGTTGATTACCTTGGGTAGAATCACTAACATCATCAGTGTATGCTTACTATCCTGATTCTTAGTAGAAAATAAAATATAATCCACATTCACCCAAAAGTACCAGCCAGCAATTCTCTATTGGGAAAATAATCTGAAACTTGGAATGTAATTTCTGGGCTAGCAAATTCTATAATAAGTTCCTTTCCTTGCAAATTTGCAGGGTTTTGTTTATTTGTTTGTTTTTGTTTTTAATAATCAGTTTACATGCAAAGAGAAGGCTCAGTTGCTTTTGAAACAGCTGAGTTATAAAGGAGAGAGGGAACAGGAGAATATAAAATTTGCATCATATTTACAGTTTCTTGTGAAACATCATACAATTGCATATCTGGCCACCAGTATGATGTAGCCACCTTGCAGTTTTCAGATCCTTTTGATCACCAAGCATGCGTTCAGTGGAGAATAGTCAGTTTTGATTGTCATTGCGCAAACACATAATGGCAATGATGGCCAGGTCTGTTTGCAGAACACTACGATGTATTGTTATGAGGAGAAGGAAAACAAGACCCTTTATAACAACATACAACATTTATATCAATTGTGCATTTGTATACTGAGTGTGGGGAGACAAGGGGAAGTAAATGATGAAAAAAAGATGGTTAGGCTATTGGAAATGCAATGTATATTCTAACTAAAGGTAATAAAGTAATACCCTTATTTTTTATGTAAGAAACTATAAAGAAGATCAAAGACAGAAAATTTAAACAGAGTCTATATTTACTAAAGAAACTGCTAATGTTACATACTGAAGCATGTATATATTAATGACACATCCTACACTCACTCATTTGTCTGGAAGCAAGTGCCACAACTAAACAGTACTGCAGATTTCCCTCTTGGTATATGATATTGCACTTGTTGCATGACAGAACTTAAAAAGGTGTCAGAAAACTGGACAAATAAATATAATGCATTTACAACTAAAATGTTCAGAGGCTATAAGGAATCTGATGTTATTATAAGCAGTTTTAATCTGTGATTGAGAGTTATTGAATCTTAACTCGGTGGAAAATACATAATAAAAAACGGGTTTTTATATGTTTTGAATATAATGCTTTCAGTTTTAAATAGTTTCATTTATGTTGGAATACTGGTCAGAGGACAAAGACAGAAAAAATAAGTATAATCATAGAATCATATCTAAAAGACTGAGAAAGGAAGGAGCACAGAAATGCATTCAGTCCTGGATCACTGTGGACACATTTGTTATCAGTGACAGGCAATGTGAGATCAAGCACAAACTGAAATCAAACCCTTCTTTAAGGTTACATTAAACTGAACTGACAGGAACACTGCATGCAAGAAAGAAAAAGAAATGGATTTCTATATAGCACTTCGATCTTCAACAATGTGAGTGCATAATGTTTAAATGTAAAAACACAAGAATTCAAGGCAGAAAAGCAAGAGAAGGAAGAAGAAATAACTTGGGGCTCCAAATCCACAAACCCAGACAGGAACAAATTGTTTGCCAGCAAAAAGGCTACAGAGTCAAAGGTAAATGACAATGGGAAAACAAGTATGATTGTTACTGGAATTTAACAGATCTATAACAATCCATTAACTCCTAGACTTAACTGCAATGTAACATCATAAAATAAAATACAAATTAAAAGTAAATCAAGATGACAGTATATGCAGACGTGAATCATTTTGCCCTGAGGCTGATTCTATACCCTTGTGTCAGATGTCTTAATGGGGTTAAAGTAGCATTGCTAACAATTAATAGATGTTTTCTTGTTACATTTTGAAATAGTATTGACAGCAACATTAAATAAAAATGAAGATTATTATTCATTCTAACATTAGGGAAAAGGATTTTCAGATAGCAATTTAAAAAATAGGAAAAAAAAACCCCAACAGTCTCACCACTGCATTCCTCTAAAATAGGACTCATCAAATTTTATTAATAAGCTTGCCAGATTCATACTTTTTGAACACAGTAAACTTAGAAATGTGTCTGTATTAACATTTTAGATTTGAAACACTGGTTTGATATTGAGATATTATTTTCATCCTATCACATTCATATCTGAATATTAATTTTCAGACAATTTTCCTGATGGGATCTCTGTCACCATGCTTGCACAAAGTACTCTCACAATGCACAATGTGGATTCCACTTGGATGAAACAGTCACAAAATGTAACTGATGAGTAACATGGGATCAGACTAGAGCTAATCTGGAACAAACACCCTCAATTACATATAATGCTGATGTGGGATTCTCAGTACCACCTGTTTTGCTCCATATATTTGCACCTATTACACTGCACGTCATACTAGGGTGGGATTTAACAGTTCTCACTTTTTATAAATTTCTTCTTCTCTTCTGTGACTCTGGTTTCTCTTGGTTCTCTTAACGTATATCTGTCTTCTCTGAAGCCTCAAAACTAGCTAAAATGGAGCCC
>NW_010193952.1:0-406 GCF_000695765.1 Mesitornis unicolor | reverse complement strand
TACACCATAGCCTTCTTTTTCTGACTTCCTTCTAAAATTGTAGATAGCTCTGCAATCCCCACAACCATTTCGACCTCCACATACTACAACAGATGCATCATTATGGCTTATGACAGGTAACCTCATCTGTTGTCTCATTCAAGGACAACTAACTGAACTGGAATTGAATGGCTTTTCCAAATCAAAGCGAGCCAACAAACCTAAACTGAGCTGGAAAGCTTCATCTCTAGTCATTAATCTCTACTAGTAAATATCCTGAAATAGATCTCAATCAGCCAATTAAAATCCAATGAAAAAGATAACAGGAGAAGGAAATGGAGACAAACAGGAAACAAGCAACATGTGGCTCCTCAAATGATATAGGGACATCTGATTTGGACTGCTCTCCTCCAGGCTACCTGTCTAG
>NW_010193951.1:7360-15923 GCF_000695765.1 Mesitornis unicolor | reverse complement strand
AGGACTTTAGCATGGGAAAGTCATGTAGCTGGGAGAATTCCTCCATAATTACCAAATGTTCAATATTTTGTCTTGGGAAGAGTTCCCGTGTGGTGGTTTCCTAGAATATTTTCCCATGTTACATCTATTTGCATATAAATATTTATATGGAAAGTCTTGGAGTTTCCATAAAATGACAGTATTTGGTGTGTTCACAGTCTGGTTCTAGTTGCCAATTGAAATTGTGTGTCTGCATTACCTGTTAAAAAAAATAAAACAAACAAAAAAATAAATAGAGCTCTGATATAACTTGCTGTAAGCATGGCAGACAAGTGAAAGCAGTCATCACTGATATATTAGAAAAAGCCCAGTACCCAAACCACACTTACTACTGTGATATGGCAGTGATCAAGATCAACAATTAAATGTTCCTGCAGTGTTTTGAAGTTGTGATTTCCTCACAGCCTCCTCCTCACAAAGCCTCCAGATTACTTTACCTGATGGGGTTTCTCATGTCAACAATATGAAATTTCTTCTATATTCTTTGCTAACTTTCTTCTGTGAGTTGCTAGAAATGGGTTACTAAGTGAGGAGGAACCAAGTATGGTTTTGCTATGTATGTTTCTGTATTCGCTTCATTGTCCAATAACTGTTACACAAACTGCTGCCTCAAATACCTATATTTTGCACAGTGCTGATGTTGTAATCGAAAGATTATAAAGCTTTTGATGTAATTCCTCTCTGCCTCAGCTTTTGGGGTGTTAATGAGAATAAAACTCTGCTGATTCCAGCTTCCAGCCTTGCTATTGGCATCTTCTGGCAGGATTGTCCCATGCATAGTCTTGTCTTTCTGAAAGAGAGGAGATAGGAGACAGCTTAGAGGCTTACCTAGAAGAAAATATTGATGAAAACGTCAACACTTTTCTTATAAGGCACTCAGTTATTGACGAAGGAGGAGGTTTGTACATAACCGGCCTTTACATTTGTTGTAAAGATGATCAGCTCTCACAAAAGGCCCCAATGACCATTTGGATCCAAAATCTAATTCCTTCCATTATTTCATTATTAACCTTGCTAAAAACCATGAAGAAGGACACTACACATAACATTTCAAGAGGTGGTCTGTGCTTACAATGGCAGCATAACAACTTTGGTCTCCAGGAGGAGCCAGCCATGAAAGCAGTTAAATTTCATTAGAAAGCAGCATGGCCTCAGAAGCCGCATTTGAGAGGGCAAAGTTTCTGCACTGCCCATGCCTCAGCAAGCAATTTTCTCCTGGGTGTAGAGCTGTTAGCAACACAATCCTGCCTGACTTTAGCAACAAACATCTGCTTAGTCATTACAAGTTGAAGTCCATGTCTGAATAGTGGCCTCTGTAAATTCAGAGTATGGTTACTCTGCTTGCCTTAAACCAGCCTGGCACCACTATAAATTGTGGCAGTATGTAGTTCATTATAGGCTGCCAATTGACTATAGAAAGAGGGTGTTTTCTGCTATGCATACCATGTCGCTATCACCAGACTCTTTTCTGCTTTAGAAATGTGCAGTTTTAGGCTGGTTGATGTGCATCTGCAGCATGCCATGGACATCAAGTCTGCTCACACTTGATTGCTGCTAGGACATGGAGGGAAGTGGAGGTGGCATGGCATGAGGGTGGTATTTTTGCCTCAGCAGCTGCCTTTGTAGAAGGTTCTCTGACTATGCTGTCCAAGTTTGCTTGGCTGGAATTATTTAGGCACAAGCAAAGAGGATCTAGGGGAAATAGCCCTGAGTTGGATATTTTTATCTTGTTGGCATATCTCCTTCCTCTTCAGACATTCTTTGATTTGCAATTCAAGTGAGTCTGTTAAGGACAACAACTCAACTAAGTGTGTTAAGGACAACACCAAAGCCAACGTTTAGATGCTTTGGAGAATCAACAATTTGCAAAATGTAATGGGTTGCCAGTGCCCCCAGCTCTCCAAAGGGAAATCCATCTCTCTGTCCATCTGAACCTCAGGAGCTCAACATCCATCCTGCAAGCCCGTACTTATTTGAGAAGGGTCATTAGGTCCATGAGATGACCAAGCAGCGTGCTTGCAGAAGGTTTGTCAGGTAAAGCTTGAGGGACAACTGTTCTGAGGCTGGAATCAGAGCCAAAGCCTCCAGGAGAAATGACAGCCCTTCTGTAAGGCAAATTTTCTAGCTGTGCAAAGCCATCCTTCTGGTGAAATTTACCAAGATGCTGGCCTGGATTTGAGACAGAAATGTTTTCCCTGTTGTTTTGATAGACTTTGCTAGCCTCATTTCATTCAGCAGCTGTACCTCAGGCCCTGTTGTGTTGGCTCCATGTCTAGCAGCGGCTCACTTGGCCCTTTCTTTTTTTTCTCGCAGATCAGGCAGTGCCATGACAAATGTCAGCCTTTTCCTCTGTTTGTAAACCACTTAATTTAGCTCTTGCTCTACAGCAAAACCTGGTGCAGTTATTTATGTCAACATGGCCCCAAGCACTTAAAACAAGTCAACATTCTGATTATGGCTCTGCATATTTTATTGCCTATATTTAAATCACACTGCTCTAAACTGGCACCTGTTTCTCCGTTGCCACATTCCAGTTTAATAGTTACTGCCTGTCCAAAGAGCCATCATGATGGAAAATCAGGTTACTCTCAGCTCCTTTGGTAGTCAGCACAGAAGCAGGTGTCAATAGTCACATGAATTGTATTGAGTGTATTTGCTAGATCTCTATTGACTATAGACTCTAAACACCTCATACATATGAATGCATTTCTAGTTAGTGAGGTGAATCTGATGGGCAAGTGTGTGTGTTTTAAATTTTCCACAAACAAGGATAATTGGTTGTCGTGTTTGAGGGGGGGGCCGGCCACTAAATCTTGGACAGACGCTCTCTATTAACCCCTCTCCCCTCCCCAGAAGGGAAGAGAAAAGAGAATAAGGGAGAGAGACTTTATGGGTTGTAAAAAAATAAACTAACAGATTTAATGAAACAATAATACTAATACTACAGAATAATATTGTAAATATGAAAATAATGAAATATATACAAATATGTACAAATATATACAAAACCAATATAAAAACTTCCCCCCACCCTTCCCCCCAATGACGAATACATCACCAGAGGCTCTGCAGAGCCGGGCACTGGAAAAGTCCCAGACCAAACTCAGCAGCAGGTGGGAGCAGGATGCAGGACACACAAATCAGGATCAGTGGCAGACGAACGAGCAGGATTCTGCTCAGGCCTCGGCCTCTGCAGGATCAAGACGGACGGAAGGGTCGAGATGGAAGGAACGGTGGAAAGGGCAAAAAGCACAAAAAAGGGACAAGGGACGAGACCCTTGTGATCTCTTGGTTTTTATACCGAGTATGACGTATGTAGGATGGAATACCTCGTTGGTCAGTTTTGGGTCTGCTTCTCCCCCCGTAGGCGCAGACACAGCACCCAGGATGAGACAACTGACCTTGAGCATATCTTCTAGCAGCGCTGTTTGGGAAAAACATGCTGCCAGTTTTCAGCAAGTTCAGTCACTTAAAAGAGACTGAGCTGAAAAGTAAAATCACTAAGTAGAAAATTAGTTCTATTTAGCTCAAACCAGGACATTAGTCCAAATAATGTAAACTATGTGCTTACTTAAAATGTCTTCAGAACATCTGAAGGAGACTATAAGTTATCCAAGAGAAGCTTTGTAGTCAATTTGATCAGGCAAAGTACAATGTGAGCATTTAAAATCTCACAAGGACAGCTGAGTGTACAATGCAGTTAGTGCCATGAAATTTTTCATGACCAGAAATATAAATGCAGTCAGAATGGTGCCAAAAACCATATAATCCATTAGCCTTTCACTGTCTTAGCTGTCACTAGTTCATTAGCTGTCATGATTTAATAGCATCATGGTGATGTTCAAGTCCCTCTGTTATCTACTTGAGTTCTTTGGTGATATCTCTACTGACACGACAGTTTCTGCTCAAAAGCAGATAGCTCCTTTACTTGTGCATCAGGCAGCCACATGGCTCTTACAAGAGTATGTGTCTCATCCACCTTCTTACATCTCCTTTCCAGCCCTGCAGCTCTTGATGCTGGAAACTTTCCGAGAAGGATCTCGGTCAACTTCCTGTAATGTCCAGATCTGGCCTATTCAGAAGACAGACAGAACTGACCTATAGGTGTTGACTTCTAGATGTTTGAGTGAGGTCAAAGGTCCTGATATACTCCCAAGGACTTAGTATAGACCTATGTCCATGCAGTTTGGAGACCAGTCGGGTATGAACTTGAATTGAACTAAAAGCATGGTTTCTTAAAAAAATATTTCTGGGCTTTTTCATGAGTACAGGAAAATAATATATGGTCTATGTCCTAAGGAGCTGTAATTTCCTGTATGAAACCAACAAAAAAGCCCAGACTGAGAAGAATATACCTCCTATTATCAGTGAGGGGAGCACAGTCAAATGTGAGAACGATGGATAATTCTGTCTGAGTGTCCTAAATAGGCTCCAAATAACTTGCTGCTTTTTGATGCATTTTGTGTTTCTAAGACTGACAATGGGAGTACCAGAAAAAAAGATTCAGGTGAACAGTGGGAATAAGACACAAAAACTGCTGAAGATTGAAGATGATGATGTTCTCAGGAGTCTGGAGTTTTAGCTCTCAGTTGTGCATAAAATTTTAAAATCTCTTTTTCTTTTGAACTCGTAAAGAAGAAATACAAGTTGGGGAAGGAAGAGGTAGGGAAGGATTATGTAGCAGTGGGAAGCTAGTCCAGGTGAAAGTTTGTATTATCTCCTTTTCCTTCTGTTTTGCTCTCCCTCCTCTTCTGTCTGAGTTTTCCCTGCTGTCTCATTTTGTGCCCAATACCCACAGCAGGTTATTATTAAGTGGTGTAAGCAGATAGTGATTTCTGCTGAGCTGAACTCACAACTGGTGTCCTGACAGGCACGTGCTAACAGAGGACAAATCGAGGTTGCTCTTCATTCTTTTTTTGAGCGATCTGACCTAAATTTGCACAGCTGTGTTCATATTTAATCCTGTCTAATAGCTCAAAGGCTTTATATCTCATAAAAGCAGTCTACTGGCACCTGACATTTATTCTGGCCCTCATTCAGTTCTGCCCTACAAATCCTCTGGCACAATCTGTTACTTTTGTTTTTTTCCCTAGTAGCTTTATTTCTCCATCTAAATACCCTTGAAATGACCAGTCTATGAAGGGTATAATCTAGACCATTGCTTCTCAGCATTCTCGGATTTGGTGACCTGTGCAAATTCTCCAAAGTGGATTGGTCCTACGAACAGAATGTGAGAGGAACTGAAGTAAGTAAGTTGTTGACTTGCTTTCCTAAATTACTTTCTTTGGATCCCTTAGGTACGCTCCGTTTTCACCCATGTCTATGTGGACCATGTATTTGAAGCTATTCACTTGCAGTGAAGTTTCTCAGCTGTGAGGTGCAAGTGGTTTTACTCATAAGGTGAATTTTGTTGCTGGAGGTTGTGTTGGTATCTACTCCTAGGTACCACTGGCACTGAATTCCAGTTATGCTGGCAAAAGACCAGTGGAGTTTGTATGTGCAAAACAAAATTACATAATATAAGCCAGCTCTTTTCTTATTTGTTCCACTCTGAATACTCGTTGGGCTATGAGTAATTTTTTAAAATATCATTTATTATTTGTCTTCTGTCTCTCATAACATTTTGGCGGTAGTAATCAGCGAACCTGGGGAAAATGGATTCATGGTTTTGCACTCTTTATGAACATATGTCTGATGCATCTGACAAAATTGTGGATATTGATTTTCCCAAAAATATTAAACAGCAAAATAACTTTTTTTTTAATATTGGAAGATTATTTTCAGGGCTTGCATCCAAACTGAGTTAGCTCTTTAGAGTATAAAAAAAAACAAATTAGTGTTTAACATTTTGAACTAGGCTAAATGTTTATACAGTGGGAAAAAAAACCATGTTTAATAGATAAGATCGAATAAGACTACGTGCCTTGAATTTGTTTTTACCTGTATCACAGATATTTACTTTTGCTTGCATATTGAAGAAAAAGTCAAAGGATTATGACAGACTGAAAACCTAAAAACTTTAGAAAAGTAGCTGCAAGGGATTATTGCTGTCTTGTGTTGTGATATTATCTCATCTGTAAGCTATACTGCGTAATGTTAGGTGGTTGTAAATACTGGAGAATTTACAAAGAAATCCCTGATACTTCCATGACCAAACAGAGCATTTGAAGGTTTCTCATGGCTAAGAGTAACAGGATTTCTGAAGTAGACTTGAGACTGAAGTCTTAAATGGTAATACATGCTAAAACAAACAGAAAAATAATGAACAAGCAGTGACGAAAAAATTGTGGATTTTGTAAGCATATTTAGGAAACACACTAACAAGTTCTAAATGAGTGTGTGAGTTCTAAATCAGAGAACCATTTAGGTCAGAAAAAATCTTTCAGATCATCGAGTCCAACTGTAATTCTGTATGTGCATCCTCTACGCAAAATTTACTGCACATATTCCTTGCTTTCAATTTCATTACATAGTGTTGGGTGAGGTCAAATACTGAGTGAGATGGTATCTGTTTTCCACTGAATGTAGATATTTTGATTTATCAGTCTGTTGAAGTTCTTGTATTTGAATGTGAGAAACTGTATGCTAGGCAGTGCCTTTTTGTTACTGTTAAAGCTGTGGGATAAGGCGAGTCTTGAAGGATCACATTCATTGGCTTTTCATGACTCGGGATAAATGCTTTACCTTGTTGACTGTGTTATAATAAGATGAAAGGTCTAATTCAGTAAGTCAATGGGACATAATCCCGTGCTTGAATCACTTTGCTGAGGTAAAACCATGATCTTGGTGGTTTCCCCAGGGTTGTCCCACATGTCTCAGGAAAAAGGAAGTTTTATTGTAATTCAAGTTAAAAGTTTACATTCCACTAATTCTTTAGCCTCAGCAGTTTTGGGATGACAAACAAAACTGTTTTAGGAGAATAAGCGGTATTCTGAATAAAATTCAATGCCACCTCTACCCTAGAATAGTCTAAAATATCTCATGGGAGAGACATGTTCAAGACTCTGTTATGTCAGCAATTTGTACCAAGAAAGGGGAAAATAAAAATATTGTAACTACTTATTTAATAGTTTTGCTAAACAAGCCTTGTCATTTCTCTGTGTCTTTAGTATTGTATTTAGATTGGCTCCTTTTAAAAGTGTAAAGAAAATATCTTGCCATCACCCAAAATCTCAGAAGAGAATAACTGGCTTGATTTATTTTAACAAAATGAGGTGTTAACTTTTAAAATGAAAAAAATGACAGGTTCTGTCAACTGGAGAATGGTTAATGACAATGTTGTAGTGAAAGTACTCACAGACATTTGTGACTCAAGCAATTAACATTTGCTCAGAAAAAGCTACTGAGATGCAATCACTGCTATAAAAACTGGGATCCAGTTCAGACGCGTGAAGGTGAACATCAGAGCAATTTAATTAATAAGGCAAAATAACTAAAACAAGGAGACTTGGTTTAATGAGTGTGCTGCTTCTCCTAATTCTTTAATCTCACAGCCTATTTGTGTGTGTTTACCATCCTCCTTCTACCGTGTTCCTCTGTTCCTGACAGAATTTAACAGTGAGTGAAGTCATTTGTGGAAAGGAGAATAAGGTTATCTCACTGTGACTTTGTTCCACACACTTAATCAAGGAATTATTAATAAATAAATCAATAAAAAAATAAAAATGCCTGGCTCGCAACAAATGCCAACTTCTGAAGAAATTCACAATAAAATAAAAGATGCTTTAAAAGTAGTAAGGACAGTGGTGCTACACTGGTGACAGAATGTGCTGTGTTTCCAGAGAGGCACCTTTATTGTCCTAAACAAATGTTTCTAGGTTTATGAGTCACTGTCCTTTATCACACGGTGTTTTGTTCTTTTGTCCTTGGTCATTTTTAATTTTTTTTTCTGGCTTCTGTGATGGAGATGGACAACAATGGTGAAAGCACTACGAAAGTATCTGTCATTTTTCACTCAGATGTAATTGCACAAACGCTAGGAAGTTCATGGGCTGTCAGAGTATGCAGTGTCCTGTCCTTATTTGAACCCTGCTCTGTCCCTGTCTCACTTTCCTCTACTCCCTTTGGATGGGTTGATGCTGATTGCTATCTCAGCAGGGAATTGTCAGACTCTAGCTTCAAGGTGTTTAACATTTGTGTGTGTGTGTGTGTGTGATACATCACCAAAAAATCACCTACTGTCAGAGGTCTTGGCAAGTTGATTGTGTCTCTAAAACATCATTAGCACAAATGTTGTGAGTCAAAAAGATTGCAGAGAGCAATGGAGGATAAAGATGAGCAAAGCTATTGCAGTTTGGCCAGTATCATATGTCAAACAATCCCCAATCCAGAAGGTATCTCCACTGACAGCAATGGAGATGTTGCGGAGTAAAATCAAGCCTTCCTTTAAAAATGCAAGTGAGACAGTCTCCAACCTTTAAACATACAGATTGTCACAGGGCTTTATTTGTATAAAGGATTCTGATCTTCAGTTAATGTCTCCTTGTGACAAGTAAAATGACAACTGAAATTGACTCTCTCTTGC
>NW_010193951.1:0-7329 GCF_000695765.1 Mesitornis unicolor | reverse complement strand
CAGCAGGAAGGACAAACTGTCAAAGTGGTGACCCGACTCATAACTTTGGTGGTTGCAGGACAGCACAGCACAACCAGTGACAACAGCAGCACTTTATGGAGCAATCCAGTGCTTTGGAGTGATGAGAGTGATCACGGTGACTGCTTTTACAGAAGCATATGACCAAAAACACTTCCCATGTTGCTTTAACAGCTTCACATTGATATTTACTAGTGTTGTCTTCAGTTCTCTTTCAGAAAATGCAGAGTTTAACTTAAAACCACACATTTTAGAAAAAACAATGTGCTAAAGCCTTCCCAAGAATCACCTCTATATTTTTCTTTAAACTGCTTATTAGATAAATTGATGATATTTCAGTACTGGCAACATTCCCTATTGTGTTTACAATGCTGATGTAATGGCATCCTTCACTTCAGTATTATTTTTACCAGCTATTCCTCTATTTATAACCCAAGGTTGTCCTACATAGTGATGAGTGAGTAAAGGGTGGTTAGAGGTCCTTCACAAACCCTGGATTTTGAAGGGCTATGATCAGGTTCCTTTAACCAGGCGCCTGGTACAGCCGTGAAAACTTAGTGCAACATTTTAAGCACTTGTGTTGTCTTCATCCAGAAGTGTCCACAGCTATTTCCTCAAATTTCACAGCTTATTTCAGTGAAGTATGATGCCCATGTCTCTGAGCAAATTTTCTTTGAGCCTTGCTAAATGCCATGACGATAAGGTGCAACAGAGGCCCCTTTTAGTACTTTTCAGATATTCCTTGATGTACAATGGACTGCTACTGGAGCTGCACCTCTTATAGCCATCTGATGGAAATTTATGTGCTCTGGTCCTCTGGTGTGCTGGTGGGGTGGATGGAAGTCCAACCTGGCGTAGTAGCTATTTACTCTTTAATTCTGGTGATATGAAGTTACAGAAAAAGGTTGAGGTTTTTTTGGGGGGGGGAATTGTGTTTTTGTTGGGGTTTTTTGTTTTTGTTTTGTTTTGTTTTAAGGTAATTCTATATTTGTTTTGAAAAGGTTTAAAGCATGCAAAAGAAAGTGTAAATACAGTGAAGACATGTGGGTATACTTCCATGTATTTAGTTTTTCATTTACCCTAGCAAACCTTAGCTTCATGTCATTCTTTCTATCTTGATAATATTGGTGCTGGTCTGAACTGTCTGGCCATCCATTCGCACCTCTCCTCTTCAAATTGTTGTCTTCAAAGGCATGGAGTTTCCTTTGATCCTGAGCTTATGGTCTAGGGAAATATCCCTCAGCACAACATACAGATTTGTCCAGAGGCAATTCTTCCAATTAGCACTTTCCTCAAGGCTAAATACCTTGTCAGAGTATTGCCTTTTGGTATTGTGTGGTTTTCTTTTGGCTTCCCACACAGATACTGTACACTCAGACAAGACTACTGCATGCATAACCTGGTAGATATGTGATGTTTGCTTTGTAAACAGCACGCAACTCCTTGGGCTGTGCAGAAAGGCAAAAGGAGAAAGGATTAGTCTTATTCATGTTGAAATGGGGAAGGAGAAAATAAAAGAATGGTACTTTTTCAAATAATAGCATTCGAGTTTACCTTCTCTGGTCATAAATCATGGCCTGACATGAGCTAATGTGGAGTTCCTTACCTTTGAGATGTATCAGATGGGTAGCTTAGCAATTGTCTGTCTTTTTTTTTCTCACAGTTATAGACATATACTACACATATTGCATACATCTTAAGCCCCATTCTTGTCATTCCAAAGTCAAAATCTGCAATGTTAGTTTTTGAGGAGATTGAATGAAAAAACAACAACCTTTTAACTCTGGAATGAGGTCTTTTTGAAAAATGGTAGTGCTTGAGAGGTCAGTCAGAATGAAAACATAGTTTAAATTAATTGGTGTAATAAGCCAGTCAGTTGGAAAATTACTAATCAGGAGAGAGCACTGAGACTTAGCAGAAAGCTACAGCCTAATGCTTATTTGAGGGCTTCATGTATCAAACTATTCCTGCTTCATTGGATGAATTGGTCAAATCTTTGAGTGCCATGAAAGTTACCAGTTGGCATACATGGAGAAATCCTTCACTTTGCAGTCTGAGCTCCATCTCCCCTTAAAGCCCCAGATGTCTCAGGGAAATTCTTAACAGCCCTGACACGGGTCTTCCTCTGAGATTTTACTTGGCTGCCGTCAAACAGCTACCAAAATGATGCTTATGAACATCTTAATTAAACAAATCAGATCTCTATCAATTCCAAGACAATTTCCAAACAGCTTGCAGATTGCCAGAAGTAGACTTGCAGGGAGAAAAGGAGGAAAGGGTAAATAGACAATTCAAAATCTGTCCAAAAGTTGCAAAAGCCCTTCACTTGCCTCTGCTACAATTAGGAAATGTAAAGGGTTTACACTGGTGTATTAAATAGGGCTGGTTTGGAAATTTACTTCCACAAATCTTCCTTGAGTAAGGTATGACCTCCTGAGGTCCCTTCCAACTTGAATTTTTCTACGATTCAATGAAGGAACAAGATATTATCTGTAAATGGCTATATTGCTTTAAAATCTTCATCTGTCTGTTGTGGCCTATTAGGCACTTTGACTGTCAGCAATTTCCTTAGAAGAATCTCTTCCATTCATTAATCTTTAAATTATTCATATCCCTCAGAAGCTTCCCTTCCGGGACTTTAGTTAAGCCATAGGAGGGGTCAAAAGCAAGAGAATTCTGAATTCCGCTCTCATTTATATAGGGTTTTTGTCTTTTTGGCCTGTGCTTTTACACAAATGAGCTGTGCTGACCCTGGATATCTGCAATTTAGTAAAACAGAAAGAAAAAATCAATTTCCCATAGAAAACTAGCAAGACAGTTAATTAAACTTTGCTTTGAGATTCTTGCACATAATATGTTATTTACGTTTTGCTTCTTACAGTTTCCGTAATATTATCATTCTGTCCTCAGGCTTAATTAGACTTTTTACCTCTCTTAATTAATGCTTTGATCTGGCTGCTAGTGAACCTTCCTGGAGATGGAGTCCAATGATGTTACTGGAAAGATTCCAGCTGATTTCAAGCTTTGCATGAACTCCAGGAAGCCACATAAAATGTAGTAAACCATTCATAGATTTGTTAAGCAAAATACTTGAAATGTTTATAATATCTGTATATTTGTGTTGTTTAGGTGATGACCTGAAAAAATCATGTCTGAGGTCCAGGGAACGGTCGAGTTTTCTGTGGAGCTACACAAATTCCATAATGTGGACCTTTTCCAGAGAGGGTGAGTTGATGCTTCCATTAATTTGCAGGTGAAAACAGAGGAGTGGTTTACAGACAGGAGTTAAACTGCAAAAAAACCAAACCAAAAACTTATTTTCTCTCAAATGCAGTTATATTTAATGCAATCTCCAGGGCAGGAAAGGATGTCATTGGGCTTTCATTGCTGTCAAGGAAGATCAATGTACATTACTTTCACTACAAAGTCAGACTGGGTGACTTGTTTTTGTAATAGAATGTTGTCATGCTCCAAATTATTTTAAGCATCTGTTCAGATATAAGTACAATAGCTGCTTTAAATGCTTCTGGACTGGTTTTGAGCCTCTGCTAAATGATAGCTACACAGAACTATGATGAAAACTTGTTCATTTTAGGGTCATAAATGTGACTATAGTCTTTTAGTGAAATTTAGCAGCCTTCCACTATTTCAGAAGGAAAAATGAATACTCGTGTTTGCCTAAACCTCTGGTTCTGGTGGCCACGTAGTTTTTTCATGTCCCTTTAAGTTAGAACACATGCAGCTTCTGGTCTGCTTAAAATTTTGCCCTTATTATTTTGCACCACTCTTCTTAATAGTTTTTATAACAACCTAGTAGCTGTGAACTGAAGAAGCTTGACCAAGCGTGATCTGTTACTCTTCTTGCATACTGGAACCCATGCAGGTTTTTCAGTGAGGAAAAGATAAGATGAAGAAACACTTTCTGAGGAGACTCAGATAGGACAAAAGAAAGTACTTCATGGACAACAGCGGGTCTGGTGGAATATTGTTTTCTTTCATCTGGGAAGATTTATGTATATGGAACACCAGATACTCTCTTTCAAGCCTTAGCTTGGTACAGAGGTGTTTCACAGCTGATTTGTCCACCTCGAACACCATTTTCTGCAAGAAAACCACAGAATTGTTTCAGGTATTGGGATGGATTAGGGAGAGCTGTTTTCATCTGTAAACAGGCTTTCAGTCATTTGTTTTCACTGTGATGAGCTACGTGGAAAAGATGGTGTAAACTGAATGAAGGAAACATGGCTCTACTTTGCTTTAACCGCTGTCATTCTGTTCATGTCTCCAAGCAAATATCCAACAACTTTTTGTTAGAAACATTCTGACTATACCAAGTACTTGTGTTATATATATAAAAAAAACACCTCTGTGTTTGAGGAGTTTGGTTTATGTGAGTTATTATAAAAGAAATCTCCTGTATATTCTGGTCCTTATGACCTCAGATGACAGCCCTAGCTATATATTTTTTTTCTTGGCTTCTGCTGGTTAGTGTCATGCCTTTGATCGTCCTCATATTTGAAAATCCACATCCATTCGTGGGTTTAGTGATTTTTTTTCCTGGAATTAGACAGCAGGATGTTCAGAGGTTTGCCAGGAATCTTCCCACTTTTCATGTTACTGTGTGACGAGCTGCCTGGTTTTTGTCACATTGGTCTGCTTTTGCATTCAGTGATTTCTGTGAAACGCTTTCTTTGGTTTTGACAGATCCAATCTCTGGTGTGGGGATAAAACTTGCACTAACACAGGTAATATATTCTGCTGTCACACTAATGAGTTCCTAATTACCCTTGCCTTTTTTCCCCACTGATGCTTACCTTGCTTTGCTGATTAATATTCCAAACACATAGGCCTATAGGTTACACTGCATTAATTTGTTTACAGTAATTTTTTTTTCTATGTATCGTGTATGGTA
This sequence comes from Mesitornis unicolor, assembly GCF_000695765.1. Classification (NCBI taxonomy): domain Eukaryota; kingdom Metazoa; phylum Chordata; class Aves; order Mesitornithiformes; family Mesitornithidae; genus Mesitornis; species Mesitornis unicolor. The sequence continues at coordinate 2,399 of NW_010193951.1, read as the reverse complement.
TCACATTTGCTTTCCTTACATAGTTTTAACCTTTGAATTTCCAAAAATATTCTTTATTGTGTCTCTTCTTTCTTATCATTAACCTCTGGCTGGCTTCATCTACTCAGCAGCATCTATCCCTGTAGCATGAAAGTGTGAAGAAAAGGAGTAGAAGAGCTTGCCAAATTTCATTGTAACTTGGGCATACTTTTATTTTCCTCTCCCTATTGCCATTGTTGATAATCAGTATAGACACCTTGGATATCTTGGATTGACATATGGTCTCCCCAGATGAGAGGGTGGTAGAAGAAGCACTGATAGGAATTTTCTATTTAACTTGTGTTTTTCTTCTTTGTAAATAGAGTCAGTATTATTCTGTCCTGCTGAAGGCCAGAAAGGTGATTTATGAAAGGTTGTCCATCAGTATAGCAGCAGAGCTGAAATGAATCTTAATTTCTGTGGGAACCCAACATGCTGTGTTTTTAACAACAAAAGCAAGAATGAACAGTATTAATCACAATTTATGTATGTCACATACTTTTCCTCTTAGTATTTGGTACAAAAATAAAATAAAAAACTGTAATCAAAAACCTGATTAAGAACCTCCACAAATATATAACAGTCCTGCTATTGTATGCCTAACTGACATAAGGCTGAAATTCCCGGGTTGAAATAGTGTTACTGTGCAGAAATAAGGACAGTATTTTTCAAAACACTTAGTCTTGGCTAACTGTCCTTCTTAAGACAGCACCTTTCGGGAGAGGGTGGCTGGGACACCAGTGAGCCCTGTGGAGAAGAGCACTCCATGCAAATGGAGAAATGAATAAATCAACAAGGCTTAGCCAGAGAATCCGGGGAGAATCAGCCCTTCTGGAGCTGTTAGGTGGTGGTTAATAATCCAGCTTGATTAAGGACATGATTTGCTGGCCGTACGCCACAGAGTCAAAGTGTTTGAAAATGTGAGGCCTTTAGTAATGGTCGTGTTCTATTTCTGATTGCACTGGAAGCTACTTTGAATTCTGTATGTACACACAGACACTTGCCACCTCTCCCTCCCCACAAGAAATGGAAGCTCCTTAATCTATCTGGATTACACCCTGTGACATTTGAATCATGTTTCTTAACCTGTATGTATGGTTAATATTGAAGAGAATGATACAAAAGTAACGAGGTGGGTTTTTTTTAATAAATATTTGTTATGGTTATATGTTTCTAGCATACATAACAGGAAGAGTCATCAGTAAAATATGTGTTGCAGGTAGTTTACTTCAGTCAGTCAGTGTTAAATTTATCCTCTGAAGCACAAACATAACAGTGCCAGTATTTATAGACATCAAAGGTTAAATGCTGTAGGTTCTGCTACAGGGGAAGAAAGAACTTTTTCTTGGGTCAAACCAGACAAACTGCAATGCTGTTTGATGCCAAAATTCTAAAGGTTAAATAATAAGTAATGCAATTCTTGGAAGAAAAAACATTTTTAATTTTTCCATCCTTAATACCCTCCATCATGTGCTGCTTAATAAGTGGTGACAGATATTTTCTCTAGTGAAATTAGCTAACTGATTCTGATTTTCCTTAATAGAGTAGGAAATAAAATTATCCCTGACTGCCAGAGATCAATTAATTGATTTGTCTGGTTCTGTCAGAATCAATCCTTCTGCACCTTTTTTTCTTAAAGCTTTTCAAACTCTATTTGACAGAGAAAAAAACACCAAAACAACCCCACAATGACTGCGTTCACAGAGTAAGTAGCTTTTGGAGTTTGTGAGGGAATAGAGGGCACAAAGAAGGTGAAATAGTAACTCAAAAAAGCAACGATTCCGGCAATGATGTATTATAAAACCAGGATCAAGGTAAGTCATTAGTTACCAATCACAGGACTGGAGCAACTTCTTATCAGTCTTTCCTCTCCTCAAATTCCAGGCTGAAATTTGTAAGGGTTCAACACTTACACTGGTGGCTTATGTGTGTAAGGAGTGGTGGTGATTAAAAATGAGTGTAAAAATGAAGTCCAGCTCCTTCTAAAATGGGTGCAGCATTGCCCTGGGAAAAATATCAGAGGTCTCAGAGTTTACAAAACCCTACAATTATCAAACCAAGTATCAGTAGCACTCAGAGCTGCTGAAAATGGGATCTTCTGCCTTAACAGACTAAGCCTTTATGTGGGAAAACATCTCTGTTGCCTACCAGATGGACAACAGTGTTTCAGTGTACTTAGTCACGAAATCATCCCTTCAGAGACAAAATGCAGCAGCTCCTTTTCTCAGCAAACTGGTGTTCAGCAATCAACTGATGCCTTTCTTGCCAGGATGGATACCTGGAAAAACACATTGTATTCATAGCTTCAGTCCCTATTTTCCAGGGTCTTTGAGGTACAGTGTCAGGATATGCAAAAAAATAAAATAAAATAAAATAAAATA
>NW_010193950.1:0-6050 GCF_000695765.1 Mesitornis unicolor | reverse complement strand
AATAGATAATAATGAATAATAATAATTACTACTACTACTAAAGAATAGCGAGCAAGCCTAGTGGAGAGAACAGCAAACGTAAGCAGCACCTGAAGGAGAAATCAAAGCATTTCAAGGGTGAAAATTCCAGCAGGTGCTTGGATGAACAGAGACAAAAAGCCCTCAGACAAAACCAGGCTGGCTCTGCTGTCTCCACCCCAGGGCCCAGGTATGCGAGCACAGATGAACTTAAGAAACAGCAGCCTAAAAATACTCCTAAACATTGAAGTCTTTTCATCTCAAATGGCTGTGAATAACACGGAGCAAGAGCCACTGGGCCTTAGAAGTGTAAGCAAATACCGTTTACTGCTTGCACTTGTTTGAGTTTGCAGATTTGGACTGGGGTTTCACCCGGTTAAAGATTTATGCGGTGGTTTAACCATGCCCTGTCATTAAAGCATTGGCACAAGCAGTGCAAAGGACATTCACGGCATGTTTGTCCTGACTTATCTGGGCAAAGAGAAAGCTGCTCCTATGAACTGTGTTTGCTGTGGCTCTGGAAACTGAGCAAACAAAGTCCGAGGGAAACTTCCCTCCCCAGCAGAAGTGACAGGACCGAAGGACGGGGATCTTCTATAGGACACAACTGCCTCACATAGCAAATATCCACCAGCCTGGAGGAGTTTAACTCACTGGAGATACCCCATCCCGATGGCAAATGAGAGACTGGTTCAGCCCCAGACCCTCAGGTGAGTACAACCCTATTTGGGGGATGTTAGAAGAGGTAAAGTCTGAGGAAGAGACTTCAGGCCACAAACAGAGGCACAAATCCAGTGCCCAAAAAAGGACCAAGCCCCACCGAAGGAGCCCTGTGCAACCCAGAGCACAGCACTGTGGGAATGATGGAGAGCAGAGACAGCACACTAAAACCTCTGCAGCGTGGTCAGAGAGGAGACCCAGCCCGCACAGAACGGGCATTAACACCACCAAACACGCAGCAAGACGCCCCCAAAAACAACCACTGCGTGGCTTTTTTCCAGGGGCAGGGCAAGCTGGGTTGTTTGTTTTTTTCCCCTGGCAAATGTTTGTGCATGATCTTGCTTTTAAAAAAAAATATATATATATATAAATAAAAGAATAGACAGGAAATATTAAAACCAGGCTGTTTTCCTCCTAACGGCAGGGGGGGCCTTCCCCCTCGTTAAAACCAGGCTGTTTTCCTCCTAACGGCAGGTGGATCCTTCCCCTGAGCCGACCATTCAGGAGACCAATTGCTGGGTATCCTGTGTCGTTGGGTATATTTTTAAATGTGGAAAGTAAACAGGGACTCAGGTCTCATAAGAACAAGCCAGAACCATTACCAGATCTGCCTGAAAGAAGGAAACTGCGCCAGAATAATGGCAAGATTTTAAACCATCTCATTGAATTTGCAAAAAGGACCCAGTGGTTGAGGTCCATTTTAAGAGAGGGACGGAAATTTTACCCAGGTCTGATTTGCTCCAGACTCCAGATAAACCCAATCCTCTGAAGACCCACTGTAAATAACAATAATTATATTATTATAATTTACAATGTGTGTGAGAAACACCACAATAATTGCAGCACCCAGAGACAAAAACCCCACTGCCCCACTTTGCCATAATTTGGAGAGGACGTCTGCAAGCCAATGTAAAATGCTTTAGCCACATAATTACCATTATCTGTCCGCGAGTATGAGGCTGATGCCTGGGGTTTTCACTCAAATCCTCCTTTTGGAAGCTGTTCTGTGATTTCTATAAGCAATTATATCATCATTTTTACCACGATAGGGCCTGGAGGCAGTAATTCCCATTTCCAAAATATAAAATGAGGAGAATGGACAAGACTCGGTAAAACCCAGAACAATCTGGAAACCTCGTCTCCTCCCGGCCTTCTCTTTCCCAGCCAAAATCCCCTTTGAAAGAGATGTCTGTGCAAAAACGGGCGTCGCAGGTGACTCGATCCACAAAACCTGGACTTTGCTGCTCCAAAGTAAGGCAGTTCCCAAAACAAGGACCCCTTCTTAGAAGGAATTGTGACCAGCTCAAGTGAAACTTGGGATGAGCAACGGGGAAAATGAGGAACCAGAAACCTAAACAACACATCTGCTTTTCACCTGGGGACAGAGATGTAGGAAATACCAAATTAAAAAATGATGAGAAAGGGGAGAATTCCCACAGTGGTGCATTTTTCTCTTTAGTACTGCCCAGAGCTCTCTTGAACCCGTCAGGCTATCGCATGCCGTGGTTTTACACCTGCACTGAGTTCCTGCTCCTGTAACTCAGACATAAAACAGGCTATGGGAGGAATAATTCACAAACTGTGGTTTCCCACTGCCAGTTTAGGGATGGGGAACCGAGACCCAGGAAAAGCCCTGACAGGCTCAGGATTGCCCAGGGAACCTCAGCAGGGCTGAGAAATGAGATCTACTCTCATAGGACCCAATTCAGCGCCGTGACATCCACCGCCTCCATCCTAAGTTCTTTCTGTGCTTAAAGCCTGGGGATGAAGGGGAGCGTAACAACTCCTTTTAGAGGGAAAGGCCTGAAAGGGCCTTGCTGGTCTTTCCACACTTGGGTATAGTGAGCTGTAGAGTTGTCGTGGAGAAAACCACGTCTGTTTTGGTTGAGGAGACCATTTCTATTGAGGCTCAACTGTGGGTGCAGATGCAGAGAACGCTGCACGTGTTCCTGTTTCTCTCCAGGGCGATGCTGAGCAAACTGGAGGCAAGCAGGGGGTTGCCTCTGGATTTGGCTGCCTAAGCCCTGAGCCAGTGCTTCAGTCCTAGGACAGGAGAAACTTGCACTGGGAGCAGCCCCCCTGCAACCTTCCCTTCCCGATAGGGACCCTAGAGGGTCAGTTTGCACGACCGATGCTGTTCAGGTTCCAGAGTTGTCTATCAAGGATTTTTCCTGAATTCCTAAACACACATGCAATCAGTATAACAGCTTGTAAGAATAGCATCGGCTTGTGTCAGGTCTGAAATTAGCTGCAATTAGCTCGGTGCAGCTGACAGAGCTGAGGGGTGCCCTCATTCCTGGGGATCCATTTGGAAAGGGTCAGGAGGAAGGAGCCAGGCTCTGCTCTGGGATGGCCAATGCCAGGACAAGGGGCAATGGTCCCAAGCTGGAGCACAGGAGGTTCAAGCTGAAGATGAGGACAAACTTTGTGAGTGTGAGGGTGGCAGAGCATGGCCCAGGCTGCCCAGAGAGGTTGTGGAGTCTCCTTGTGTGGAGACACCCAAAGCCCTGGCCGTGTTCCTGTGTGACTGCTCTGGTGATCCTGCTCTGGCAGGGGTTGCACTGGGGGAGCTTTCCAGGGCCCTTCCAGCTTCTGACATTTGGGATTCTGTGATTCTGTGAAAGCCAGCCTGGCACAGCAGTGCTCCAAACCTGCCTGTTTCAGACCAGTAGAAACCAGTCTAACAGGATTCTCATGTCTTACTGACTTCTGCCTCCTGCAAAGCCATGAATTTGCAAGCAGATTCACCAAACAGGCACCCTCCACCCAATAACCACTGAGGGAGGAGAAACTGCCAGCTCTCCTATTCCTTGACCAACAAAACCAGCCCTCTTCTTGCCCTGCTCCTGTATGGAAGCCTTCAAATAAAAACCCCTTTGAGTCCTTACCTCTCTGCAGTCCAAACAACCAGCCAGGCTCATTTCTTCCGTAGCGAGTGCCTCATACACAGCCAGCAAATCTAGAAATAGAAATGGATATCATTATATATTTCCCCAAGGGAAGAACAGGCGTTGTCTGCCCCAGGGACACGGGGTCTGTCTGCTCACCAATGATTCTGTCTTGAAAAGCTTCCACCAAGACATCTGCTAACATCTTTCCATGGCCAGAAGGCTTCACGTGGTCCAAATAGAAGAGAATGAACCCAAAGGACTCACAGCTCCCACATGGAGCCCTGTAAAACAGGAGAGGTTGTTGGGCAGGCTGCTGAGGACCTGCTCCTGTGCTTGAACAGAGCATTGGGACCACGTGCTGGGAGGCTACGTCCTGGGATTTGCACCTAGCCCTAAGCTGAGACTCTAGGGGATGCAGTGGTGGGGGTTTTAATTAACCATTAATTGGGTTTTAATTATTCACTTACCTGCCAGGGATTAGCCTGGAAAACCTCATGAGCTATTTATCAACAATTTCACTAGCATCTTCTAAGCAGAAAGAAGGAATGGGGTGGCATGAGGGGCAACAACACTTCATAATCAGCAGGAAAAAGGAAAGGGGCTTCCTCTAGAGGCAGGAGTTCTTGTATGTAGTTATGGTCCTGTATCTATAGACCTGTATGTAGTTATAGACCTGTACATAGAGTCCTGTATATAGTTATATGGCAGCCTAGTCGGAGGAATAGGGTGAGTTTTATACCTTTTACTTTGTAAGATTCTCCCAAGCAGGGATAGGCTTTCACCATTGGATGTGCACTAATGTAAGAAAAGTAATTAAAATGAGGTCTTTTTTTGCTTGGTTAAAAAGCTTATCATGAAAATGAGGAGGGCTTGCACATTTCCACTTCTGCCCTTCTGTGTGCTCTGAGGCTGACTCCCCCTGTGCTGCTGGAGAGGTGTGTGTCTATATATGCATATGTGTGTGTGCATATACACGTATGTAGAACAGCTCCAGAGGGGAAATTATTTAATATCTCATGTTTATATATGCATATGTGTGTGTGCATATACACGTATGTAGAACAGCTCCAGAGGGGGAATGATTTAACATCTGAGCTACAGCCCATAGCTACACCTACTGCACCAGACCCAGGGGATGAAGCACGGAGTGCAATGGGATAGGGCTGGGCCACTGAGATACATGGGTTGAACATCCATGGGCAAAGAGGAAAATTATTGGTGGTAGACAAGAAAGCACATGTCTTTAGCCATTATTTTTGACTCGTACAGAATCAGCAAACAGCCAAAAAGATGAATTATCCAGGCAGCAGGAAAAATATGCAGTTATTTAGTGATGTTCATTAAGGACGCATTGATATTTATGAGTTAATTAGCACGGAGTAGCTGCTATAAATACTCCACGTTTCATGCAGAGGGGATTGTGTGAAGGCACTATCCATTTCTGATGCATGTAAGTAACCGCTTATGGGATACCCTCAATTCACGCCTATGTTTACACGTGCATGTTTACCTCTACCCATAGAAGGTCCCACAATGTCAGACCTAATTCTGGAAACGTTTCTAAACCCAGCAAGGCCACTGGGGTAATTTTTAGCTGTTTTAAATGCACCAGTTCCTCTCTCCAAGCCCCATTCGCTTGGTCTCATGGTATCTAAAGCACACGGCTTCAGAGGCTCTATTAAACAAATCAAATGTATTTATTTTTAGTCTCTGCAGGGTTTCTAAAACAGGTTCTCTGCAACATATGTGCAAGACATAAAGGTTTTATTGTCACAGGCGTGGAATGAACTGCATAATTCTCTCTCGGTTTTGCTTGCTATAAATAAGGCACCATCACTAAATCACAGCAATAAAATTGTTCTGTTAATTTTCTATCTGAAAATTGAAATAGCTGTGGTTTGATTCTGTTAGGACTGGTGGTAGGATTCCGTCTTATTTACAGAATAAGTACAAAAACGTTTTGTTTTCTGGAAATTCAAACAATTCGATATTCTTATTGTCTACTTTTCCCTGGCCTGTGCTCTGAACCTCTTTGGTCTATGTCTTCCTTTCTGGTTGGTCTGTTCTCATGCTCCTCCTGCTTTCCCCACCCCTGCGCCTTAATCAAATAATACCTTGGCCTTGCACCTAAATAGTTCAAATTCCATTGTGAAATGTCATTTACCTTTGCTTTGGATGGGATGTGTGCTTAACTGTCTCTTGCCACCACCTACGAGAAAGGGTCAGGGTTGTTCACAGTTCCGAGGAGGGTTATCCCAACCAGTAACACTGAAAACATTAATGAATGTATAGTCAGGGCCCCGATGGCTTTAGGTTAAGGTGTGAACATGCCCAGCTGGAAGTTAGACCCCATGTAGCAGGGGTGGCTCAGCAGGACTTTATCAAAGACTTCTTCATCACTGATCTGGATGAGGGGATCGA
>NW_010193949.1:15070-28219 GCF_000695765.1 Mesitornis unicolor | reverse complement strand
GTTCTGTGATTCTGTGATTCTGTGATAAAGCAAGTGCTTTCATATCATATACTGGAGAGACAACAGAATGCAACATTTCTACAATGTCTAAACAAAGTATGTTCTTAAGATACTGATGTAACCTATGAGATTAGCAGAATTTTAAGGCATGTCAAATTTATTACAAGGTTGTTAGCAGAATTAAAAGGAATCTGGAAAACTCTATATGAATGAGTAAGGATCAATAATTAAGATGAAACTAGCACTTTATTTTTCATAGGCTAGTCTCTTCTGTTAAACAAGAAAACTAATTATTTTAGTAAGATTAATAAGTGAGAGAATGCTGAAGACAAACCATCCTGTTGGAGATTTTGACTTTAGTACCACATCTGCCCAAAGGTCACACTGCTCTCAACCTGCACACAGTGTGTGTGCACTGCTGTGCACTATGAAAATCTATTTCAAAGTCTCTGAGATGATCGATATAAAAATATCTTGATTAATATTTCAAGTCCAGTAATTAAGACACTTTTATATCCTTCTTTCAACAAGGATATTACCTTCCTCTTAGGAAGGCACTTGGGTTCCTTAACAGTCTTTATCCAGTATATCTATCACTAAGAATTATCCTCATGATGATATTCTTAACTACATATATTCATTATTCAATGAAGTAGCTATTTTTATGATGGAAATGATCTGCACATGACAAATACATTATTCAGAATCATAAGTATATTGTCATTGACACCAGGTGTGAGTTAAAATTTTTAAATTAGTCTGCTAGAACTTTTGACACATCATGCATATGTTTTGTAAACTTTTTGCTTACTTTGCTGTTTTTACCCATTCATTCGATTCTGTAGATTCTGTTAGTAGGATGCATCGTAAAATTGAAGAAGCATTTAATAACTGCTGTAATATTTAGCTCATTCCCTAATTACATTCAATTATTTTGAAAAAAAAAAAGAAGAATCAACTCTACAGTTCAAGAATTGTGATCTTAAATTAGAAGCTAGGAATTGTTCACAAGGTGACAGCAGAAGAAGAAAGATAAGTTTAACTGAAATTTCTTCCTGAATAATTTTGCACAGAAGTTATGCTTTATGTTACATTTTATGTATCTGCTTATTTTTGCAACTGAAAAAATCTCTTTTGTATTTACTGAGAGTAGCAAGATTAAAAGTAAAACCAGTAAAGGACAAAGAGGAGACTTGGTCTTATTGACCTACTCCTACCACAGTAGAACATAATCAAAGATGGGATGTACAGTAGAGCCGCTGGATCAGTTGTACTAAATTTTCTGTTGTTCTTTGCTGGTCTACTGCTATGTCAACATTATCTTTGTGCACTACATCTGAGAGAAAACTGGAGCAGGCTGTCAGTATTCTGTAGCGTAAAATGGATGCCTGAAAATGTTATATAAAGTAGACTTGAGACTATTCTGTGTCCCAGATGACTTGCCTTTGACTCTGAGGCATAATTACTATGTCTTGAAGTTTCTTAGAACTAAGTGCCAGCAATAACTGTAAGGTAGTATTGAGGTGTGGTAGAGAAATGCTTTTAGGGTGACATCCCAGATATGTATAGAGAAGTGTGGGGCACACTACAAAGGTTTATGAGGATGCTGAAGAGGTACAAGATTTTCTGGGATTCTGGAGGACTGTCCCTCTTGAAAGTAGCAAAAATTGACATTAGCAATCAGTAAATGGCTCTCCTCTCTACTGTGCCATTTTCTTCTTGGAGGCAAGAAGTCCCAGTGGAGATTGAGTGAACTAACATTCATATTAGGTGGATAAGGAAACTGCAGCCTTGACCAAAATTAAGAATAAGTCTTATTGACAGAATTGACACCTCTATAGATGGAACCGTGAATTTCTGAATGAAGCAAAAAAAGAGGAGAGGAATCTGGAAGCACTAGAAAAATACTCAGGGAGTCAATAAGGCCACTGAGAAAAAGGGAAGGAAACATTTCTAATTGTTTAACTGTCTTTCAGCTTGCCTACTTTATTGCCCATCTTCTGCCTGTATTATTAAGAAACGTGTCCATGACTATTGAAAAATGGCCAGCTATATAACATGGAGATTCCTATGTAACATGTTTATTATTTGACTACTGTGACAACTGTAGGAGTGTCTGTTCATTAGTATTTAAATCAGTTCATAAATATTTCACTCTAAAATCCAGTTTAAATAAGCGTTATATCTGGTCACTGTAATGCTGTGGTTTAATGTCTGTTGTAAGCCTTAATTCTAGCCTGATATAATGCTATTGTATAATCATACAACTCCGTAAGGGAAGTTATATAATAAAACAGGGATTTAATGGAGCATTTTATCTTTTTGCAATTTTTAGTTTCAGCTGACCATAGCAAGTGAAGCTAAAGGTTGTATAATATTGCACATCTCCCTCTGGCAGAATGGCTCCTTTGCATAGAAAAGTTCTCCACTTTAAGAAAATGATGTGATTTTTTGAAAAGGCTTAGCTAAGATTTTCCCTAAGAAATAGGAATGTATACAATGTACTCCTCACATTTTCGTCCAGTGTCCTGTTTCCATTTAATTTTTAATGTTTTAAGTTATGACTGTGGAGGTGTTAGAATGATGTGAAAGTAATGCCATTTTTCAAAGCGCAGTGAATCTTAAGAAGCAAATACAAACAAAAAAGGATATTTTAAATCAGTACAGAAATTCAGAAATTGAATATAAAATTAGAGACTTTCCCTTATGTTTCCACATTATTCTGTGTTAACCATCAGTAGAACTTATTCCACTCAAATACCACAATTTCCATAATTTTCTCATTGTGAATGAACTTCAGGAAAAAAAATTAATGGGAAGACTCTGGATTTGTCACTTGAAGATTAGAAAAAGAGAATGGCAGGAATGGCACCATTTTTCATTAGCGCTTATATATATGCAACTAGTTCCTACAGAAGAGCATAGTAGGAAAAAACCAGCAGTATGGAAAGGTCAGTAGCCATCTCACTTTATAAAGGACAAATGTGTCTGCAGAATGCTGTCAGGTGTTTGTCCTTTAGCTCTGTCCATTGTCACACATTGTAGTGTCTACAATCCAGTGATTCTCTCTAGGAGACTCAGACATGTCTTTGTGTAACATGGGGTACAAAGCATTACACTAATGTAAATTGAGTATAATAATTTTAACACTGTGAAAGAGTTGTGTAATAATAATAGCAATAATAATAATATATTTAATTAATAACTTTAATGTAAGAATCTTAGGTAATTTTAAAACATTAGTTCAGCAGACTCCATGACACTTTTGTGAACAGGCAAGGAAAATAAAGCACAGAAAGGGGCAATCTACCCACCAGTTTATTTTCTCTGTCATCATCCATCCAAAAATTAAATGTCTAATATAAGCTCAGAGCCTAAGGGGTTGGACTAGATGATCTTTAAAGGTCCCTTCCAACCCAATACATTCTATGATTCTATGAATCAAGATTTTTCAGGAGTGAGTTATACTATCTATGTTAGGCACTTATTCTATTCTATGAAGTCTTCCTTCACCACTGAAGCTAGATAGATATCTTTAAGGTAGACAAAGTTGAGTGATATGAATCTAATCTTCTGTAATTATATGACAAACTTTTAAGATTTTTATTTCCAATCTTTTTTCTCCAACTACTAAAGAAAATACTTAGCTAAACATGATGCTCACCTAGGCTTTTCGCTGTCAGCCTTTACTGTACTATTACCCTAATTATGGAAATGTAATACGAGAAGTCAGCACCAGGTATTTGTAAGTGGTTTCTGAAATGGCTGGGACAGATTTCCAATTGCTTGGAGTTGTCCTCTGAGAAAATATTTTGAAATTATTCAATGCTATTATAGGATAGATTTTTATGGTCTGATTTTTCAAAATTACTAGATATCCAATCTGCTGAAGTCTTCTGAAAACAGACAGCTTATTCTGATGCTAAAAATGGAAGATGAATTCCAGGGAAAATCTGGTTGAGAATATTAATGCTGAGATCTTTTTAAAATATTAGAGATCAAGGATAATAAAAGGTATAATGTAGCTGAAAATATGCAGAGCCATGAACAACCTGTGTTTCCTATTTGTAAAAGCACCCTTGTTGAAATATAAAGCCTCTCGTGATTTTTCTTACTTTCAAATAAACTCAACATGCCAAAGTCATCAATGTCCTTTCCAGTATAATTCTCTATTGCTTGGATACTAACATAGTTTTGGTGCATTAACTTTCCAGCTGTATGGCTGGAATTTGATGGTTTAATTGCCACTTGCTCCATGGTTTAGTAGATAAACTCAGCAGGTGTTGCATTGTGTTGGACGTGGATTGGAGAATCTGTAGATACTTCAGCCCTTATTTGAAAGCAAAAACATTTTGACCCAGCTGCAGTATGAAAATGAGTTGGCAAAACTTCTCTTCAAGCAAATATATCCTGTTCATTCAAACTCTGCTTACAGTATGTTTGAGACTAGATGCTGAAACAGCAGAAATGCATGATGAGTAACAGGCCAAGATCAAATAAACTACGAGTAGCAGTGGTTTTCTTAATATTGCTCAAGAAGCTACACTTTCTACCAAGATTTTGGCTATTACGGTCTCTCTACTGGAGCTATTTCTTTGAGAGGGAATTCTGATATTAAACCTATCTTGCCAGATCAGGTAGATACTTTTCATTTAAAGGCATTTTTTTAAAGATAAAATAAAAGCACTATGGTAGCATAGTAGCTCCAGAAACCATGAAAGAAAGCATGCCATTTGTCTGTTTAGAGAAACGTGTCTGTACTTTACTTAGACACAGACTTAGAAGTATTTTAGAATGACCTAGTACACAGAATGATAAACATGAAATAAGTATCTTCTGCATAGAAAGCAGTTGTCACCTCTTCTGAAAATTACAGAACTAGACAAATTTCAGGAGCTGTGTTACTACACTTCTAAATGCATTGCATAGCAACCTCTTGGCTATCAAAATGCATTCAGTTCTACAGTCAGTATTGAACATCTGAAAGCATATTTTGCATAAGATGCAGAATCTTACAGGGGATGAATGGATTTAAAAAAGTAAATTTAGTGCACTACTTGCACCACTGAGGTCAATGAGAGTTTCATTACTGACTTGATAAGGATCCACCATCTGCTTGCTGACTTGTTCCAGTGAAAGATAATTAGAGGGATCTTACCATTACTTGGGACTTACGGAAGATTACCTCATGCCATGAGGCCGCTACAGAATAAAAACTGATTTCTGCTGAGTTATGGAACTACGACTTGGGATGTAGACAGATACATTAAGAGTTAGGTAATAAGCAGTTTGAGGTCCTATAAAAATAATTTAGTAAGAGTAGGGGGACTTCAGGATAAGAGCTGATCACACACTTGACACCTCTTTTGAATACAACTAACTGGACACAAGAGGACGGAGCCATGAAGAGAACATTTTAGCCTTCTGTAATTTTCTCCCACTCTGAATGAATTTGAGACTAGGCCTTGAAGGTACAGAGGGATGAAATGGGTAGGGAAGTGGCAGCCCCACGTGGTAAGCTCTGACCAACCTCTACTGAGTGACGCAGATTAACCTTTGAGCTTCTCTCTCATACTTCTAACAGTTTAATTTTCCCTATACCTCTGAACAAATCAGGCCCAGATGGTAAAACTACAGTTTCAATTAGTGCTATGGCCTATCTCCAAAGTTCACATGAAGCAGAGAACACCCTAGAATGCAGGCTAGTAAATTATACACTTAAACTCAAAGAACTAATAGTAGATCTGAGGCCTTTCAAGCCTTTATTATGAGCTGTAACACGAAGTTCAAGCACAAGTATCAGTATCATTCAAGGGAATAAATGTAAAAGAAGAACAATACAAACTTGAAGTGGATTCAAATTTATAGCACAGAACTATTTAAGAACAGACTGCAGAGGATTTACATGAAGATGATGGATGTCCAAATATAAAAGAATATCTAGTTTATTGCTTTAAAAACTGGCTAAAAAGGCTTTCTGTATGAAACTGTAGTGACAAACCAAACATTTTATTGTTCTGGAAAGGCATAAATTCCAAAATTTGAGGTTCAAGACCTTACAGATGGCATCTGTTACAGTTCTGCTGCCAAATGTGTAATACAAGTCCCCAAGATCAAGTGAGATTTGTGCAAAATAATGTTGATTTTTACTTTCTTTCTGAGGGACAAGTTACAGTAGCAATATTTGTTTTCATAAAAATTGAGTGAAAATACTTCCCAGCAACACAGTTCTGAATAGAAGAAAAGAATCAAGAGAGAAAAATATAAAATAGCGGAAGACATAAAGGCATTCTAATAAAAAAGGTTTTATGACCAGCTGCATGACTTAACTACATTCGGAATATATCATTACTGCTAATGGTGTTAAAAAGTAGAGTGTAATATTATTTTCTCTGCATGCATGAACAGAAATAGCATTTCAGTCAAGAGATAAAATTCCACAAAATTATGCCTGTATCTTTCCTTTAAAGATTCCCAGACGTGATTCTAGTAAGATTTTTTTTTGTTTACAGAATGATCAAATGAATTTCTGTGTTCTTATTTGTCAGGAGACTGTCTAATGGTGAATTCTCACCACTCACAAATTACTAATCTTCCCTTGTAGTTGTACTACATGAAAAGAGGTGATTATTTTTTAGTCAATATTTTTCTATTTCATCTGTTCTATGTTTCATTCACCACACAAAAAATATTATTCAGGTTTTGGACTTCATAGGCTGAAGTAATTTATTTTGTCTGTTATGTGAAATGTCACATACATGGAGTGAAAATCTGGCCTCATTGAACTTAAAAGAAGCAATTTCTATTGACCTTCAGAGAGGCAAGATTTTGTCTATAATTATCAATAAAGATGTCAATATTTACTAACAGTTATAAGACATATTTTTTTAATTATTTATTTGTAATGACAAATAACTGAAATCTCTTTGGTAACTGTGAAAATTTTTGACAAACACTGACATTTTATTAGTAAGTCCTACATTGCTCATGTTAAAATATTACACACATTGATTCTTTACTTAACTGGGGCAAACTTCTGGCTTTTTTTTTCTTCAGAACTTCAATTAAGTTAGAGACATTGAATACCTCTAACTGAGGCTGAATAGTTTTAAAACCTGAAAAATCACATTATATTATACTTTTCATTTTTTATCTTAACAAAGTTTTTCTTGATTTTCAAACTTTTTATGCTGTGCAGTTGCATTTTTCTATAGTAATTTTTGAGACTTATAAATGGTTTGAAAAATAGTATATAACATGCATTGACCTGACGGTATTTCAAGTACTTCAGTTATAAATATACATTAATATGTCATATTGCAATGACTAATTACATTGAAATGTGTTGATTAATTATCCCATAAGAATTCTACACTGTGGTATTCTCACAAGGTGACATCTGCAAAGGCAGGCCTGACAATTTGATGAGGAAAGTGGTTTGCAAGTAGGACCTTTAGCATCAAATAGCTGCCCTGAACAAATCCGTGTGAACATGGTTTTAGGTTTCTGTATCCTCGTGAGACTGAGTAAATGCCATTTTGTCTCCTTTAACCTTGTTTTCTCAATCTTTTCATCTTTTCAGTGAAGCACTGTGTAAATCCTTACAAACTTAAGAAATGCAATATCTGTGTGTGTCCCCCCCTAGTTACCCAAAAAGTCCTACCCCAAAACAAAGAACGAGCAAACATTTCTGTTTCAGGAAAGAGAATAAGCATACAATTAACCCTTGACACTGTTATGGCATTTTCATTTATATGTATACATGATTAAACTCAAGAACATGATAAAGAACCTAGTACTAGTGATTTAGAATATAAAAGAGATTGTTGAACTAATCTGTACTACTTTGTTCACTGTATCATACAATATACTCACAGTTACTGTAAATTCACTTTTAAATTTTAATATGCATTGAAGCACCTTTAAAAAAATCTCAACTGTTTTATCACTTTTGCAAAGACAGAACCAGTGAATGCACTTTTTCCTTTAATAAGTACAAATTAATGGTGAAGACAGCATTTAAAAGAATATTCTAGTGTACGTGTATATTATGAAAAAAGTATATTGATTAAATTAGAAATGTTATGTTTAAATATATAAAATTAAAAACTTTAATGATTAATATGTACAATCACAATATAGTGTCAACACAACATCACAACATCAACAAATAGGACAATAGTTTAATAAAGTGTATTAGAAGGAAAGTGATAAGGCTACTAAAAGCAAAAAAAAAAAATCTATATTATATTTAGTGAACTTGAAATTTTTACTTGTACCTAGTTAGTGGTATTACCAGCTTGAGATGACAGTATTCATACCTTTGTAAGGAGAAAATATTCTAAAACAGTAACAATTGTTTGGTCATTTAGCAGATAAAGAGTCATACTGGTACCAAACATCATAATATGCAAAATCCCGATGTGAGAGCCAAATTACAACCAGCATGTTTCTGTAGCTTACCATAGACATTTAGAATAAAACCATATCTTTAATATGAATTCAGGTGATAAGGAAAAATTCAAGAACAGGAGAAAGTTAAGGAAGAAGGAAAGAAAAACACTGATCGGGCTTATAGATTTTCTGTCCTGGACACGAATGAAACAGTCATTACAGAGAGAGATGGCATCCTGTGAAGAGATGAATTGCCGCTGTTGCTGCTACTTTGCTGAAAGTGCTTTGAAATGGAAATAATAACAGGCTTGAATGTCCTGACCAAGCAAGGTTGTATGTGGAAATCAGAGCTGTACTTGGCAAATGATAAGAAGAACTGCAATCAAAGCTGTGTGGCAGAAGTGCAATATGTGTGTCCGCAGAAGAATTAGAATTAGGCAATATGGCAAGGATTTAGAAATGAAAACATTCAAAGGCACACAAGAATTGTCTTTGTTAGAGAGTTCAAATCTAATCTTCACTAGCACAGGAGTGCACATAAAAGGTATCTACTGACATATTCAAATTTGGATTTACACCAGCATCTGCAGTGGCAATATTTGGGCCAAACCTGTTTTTATGTGAAGGGTAGGCTGAGACTAGATGAAACCTTTCTGTTAGTAACAGAGAACAAAACAGGGAAGTAGGAAGGAGAATGGTGACAAAATTCTGTAAGATAGTATTATGAAGTGTCTCCGTTTAAGGGTCAGAGAGAGAGAGAGCAGGATTTTCTCTCTATTGCCCCTACCCCTCCCAGGGGGAGGATTATGAAAAAGGGAATAGAGAGAATAATAATAAAAAAATGCTCCGCACAAGGTTGGAAGTTAAGACTGTAACAAGTTTAATGAAAACAACAGGGGAAAGTAAAAGGGAATTAATAAGGGACAAAGGATGTTTGTATACAAAACCCGATCCCAGTAGTCCCGAGTGGAAATGTCCAGGCAGTGCCTCGTTGCCGCTGCGACTGCTGTGACTCGTCACCAGGGACCGCAGTGGTGCCGGGAGCGGGTGGTGGTGGATGCTGCCGAGCACGTGGAGCTAGGCCCAGCCGTCCCGAGATGTGACAGGAAGCAGCCCAGGAAAGCCAGGAAAAGCCCGCGAAAACCTCGGTTTTTTATAGACTGTGGCCGGAAAGGGGAGGGAACAGTACTGACCTCTGACTCTCCAGGGTCTTACAGACACCACCTGTCCTTCCCTTTCAGGCTAGTAACGCTTAAACCATAACATGAAGTAATCATGACATCTCTGGGACTTGCAGTTCTTGAGCAGCTTTTCTAAGTTTGCAGTGTCAGCGGTCTGAATAAGATAAGTCATCAATTATATTGATGTTCTGGGAACGGAAGAATCTTGGTAGGCTTGCTTTGGAGCTGTGACATCCTGGAAAACCCATCTCCAGGCCATGGAGGAAAAAGCTTAGTTATCACATTAACTATCTGTCCAGCTCATAAAAAAGCTGTCAAAACCCAGAAATCTGTCTTTCAATGAAGTGGCGTTTTTCAGTGAAATCCTGCTTACAGTGCTAAAGCTCCATTTAAACCTAACAAACATTTATTAAACTACTTCAAGTATCAAGTAGCTGAAAACACTGAAAGCTCTGGTTTCCTAAAGGGCAGACCTGAAGTACAGTCAAGGTACACATGGCAAAAATTATTTCACCATTTTTTGTTAGGGAAAATTATTTCACCAGTTGTTTTGGGAAAATCGTGTGGAACTGCAAACTGTACAGTAGATAAAAAATGAAAAGATGAGAAGGCATCAGGTATAACATGAACAACCATTGTGAACATGCTAGGAAAAAAGCAAAGAAGAGATTTAGGCCAGATGGAGATTGAGTTTTTTCCTAGTAGGAAATTGAGCTGTTAGTGGAAGAAAACATTTTATTTGCTTTTTGATTCCTTCTTTGAAGAAACTGCCATTTTTTGAATGCTTTCATCTACATAGCCCTAAACTTTGGCTAACGGTTTTGGTCAGAATATAGAATGGTATCATATGTTCAATCCATGGCAATTTTGTTAAAATAGCTGTCTTTCAACGGAAACATTAAAAAGAATATTAAGTATAAATACCAACAAAACAGCTGTCACTTTGCTGTTATAATATGTTTATAGTAAGGTTATGACACGAGAAGGTTTGGAATGTTTCCTGTTTCCATTAAAGACCCTTCTGGTTAAAAATAAGAAATCTACCAGGTCTCATCATTTTCCTACAATTCTTGTTTGCAATTAATTTAAAAAAGCTATTGGTTTGGAATTTTTTTAATCCAAGTGCTAATTCTGTGTCACTGACCCATAGAAAGCGGCAGATGTACTATTACACAGCAGTGATCAGACTAAATTTGAGCTCTCTGGGAAGTGCAGAATGAATCATAAGAGAGTAAAAGAAAAACGGATAAATCCTTTACCTTCTCTCTCCCCACTTTTTCTCTTTTTCTGCCATTTACAATCTCTCTGAATGTTTCAGCTTCTTTGACAATCTGGAAGACCTGTTCTTGAACCCCCCAGCAGACAGAGGCAAGGGGACCAAAGGCATAGGCTGCTGAGGGATGTGTACACATAAATTTTTGGGAAGAGGTCTACCACCTTCTCGCAACTGCCCTTACCCGTGCAAAGCAAGCTGGGCTGTGAAAGGGTGGCACATCAGAGTGCCTTTCTAAGCCATGCCCTTGAGATGATATTAATAATCCACTTGCCTAGGCTATGGCAGGCCAGATGAGCAGGAGTGGGGCAGATTGGGTTTATAGATGAGAGTATCTGGGGGAATGAGGACGACTCTGAGCCTGCCCTGCTGAAATGATGAATAAGCACAGACAGGGGAGAAGTCCTTCCTGAAATCCAGACTTCAGAGGTTTGAGTGGAGGAGTGTGGCTGGGTCCCTTCAGGATCTGGGAAAGGGTTTTACAGAATAGTTCTCTGTGTGTATGTGTGTGAGGGGGTTCCTTCTTTCTCTTTTTTCTGATGGGGAGAGGAGAAGGTGAGTTCAAGACATTATTATCTTCAAGGTTATGAGTTAGGAATGTAGAGATTTAAGGTATCTAAAGATTTCAGGGAGAGAAGAGAATGGAAGAAGTGAGGGAGAGAGCAAAATATTGCTAAAAGAGAATTTGTTAAAAAAGGTTGAGCTCTCCTGTTACAGTGCATTGGCAGAAACAATATTTATTTATTTCTTATAAAAAGCAAATACAGATGATGTTTCTGATAATTCACTGAAGAAATAACTGGCAGAGTAAAATGTCAATGTACATAGTGCTTCATAGATTTGTCTGAAGTGTATCTATGCAAAGTAGGGATAAATGCTAACATTTTGATGGGTTGTGGCAGGGTTAAATAGAAATAATAATTTTGTCATTTTTGTATACTTTAAGCATTTTTTAAATGTTTCTGCTTAAAGATAACTCTCAAGTATCTGCAAACAAATACCAATAATTGAAGAAAAGATAGTATGGAGCAAAGCAGAAATAGATAACAGACGTCAGGTATTTGTAGGGATCTTTGCTCTCACTCTTTCATCTTATAGCCGTTTCCTTGTCTTCTCCAATTTCCACCTACTATGTTTGTCTTCAAACTACAAAAAGTTCTTTACCAGTCAAAAAAATATGACCAAGTGCAAGACATACATCCAATTCATTACAATTTTCTGAGGTACACCACCAGTCCTCACAATTTATGACAAGGTGGTAATTTTGTAACTTGCTGCTTAAAAAATCTGAACTAACAATGTTTTTCCCTAGATCAATGTAATTTGAATTATTGTTTATTTTACATTGTAATACATGAAAATAATGTTTAAAATTTTGTTGCTGTAAGGCTTCCTTCACCACATGCTTCTTTGACATCTTATTCACAAGAGAAAGAAAGAAGACTAGTCTTGTCACCCTGGTTTGGTCAAGATGTGTTTAACATATATAAAGCTGTTTTCTGTAGCTTTTTCCTTGAATTCTTTATCTGGGGAGCTTTTCACTGTTTTCCTCCAACATGCTCAACAGTGTAATAGGTGTCCCATAACAGTAACTAAATCTCTCTCTTATTTTAGTTTTTGAAGCATGGAACATTGTGGAATTTAACATACTAAATAAGATTTTCAGTTGTCATTATCATTAAATGTAATTTAACTTCAGCAAATTAAAAAAAATAAGTCCTAAGCCACGTTCCTCGAAAATCTCCTGGCTGCCATTGAACTACTTTTCATTCAGTATTTGAATTGAGCCAAATGTCTAAGTGTGGCTCAGAAAGACAAACAGGGTGTTGTGTTTCATTCGTATGGTGGTATTTTAAGTTACTGTGAATGTATAAGCATGCATGTCTGTGTACATCAGTACCAAGCATATCCCCAAAATGGTGACATTAAACTATTTTAACATTAATGTTATTTTTTTCCCTAGCTTTTCAATAAGAAGACTTTTCTTTTTCTATAGGCAGGAAGACAAGAGTAATTCTGATTCAACGCAATTTCGTTTGATATCACTCAAGACTATTTGAATGTCTACATGTCCTACTTCAGGTCAGAATATGAGCTACCCATTTTTCTATATGAGTAACCCAGATAAAAATCAAACTTCATTGTACCTCTTTACACAGACAAATACAACTGGATCATTTTTATTCCATGCTGTTAAAGTGAAGACTTTAAAAATTTGCAAAGAAACTATATTTAACAAAGATTTTCTCTTTGCTTCACAACATTTTGTTTTTTTCACTGCCTCTACTCAAGCAGGAAAGA
>NW_010193949.1:0-15059 GCF_000695765.1 Mesitornis unicolor | reverse complement strand
AAAGAGTGAGATGAATCATCTAAAATTCCTATTTCTTTTCAGTGACTTTTTCTTTTTAAATGCAAGGAGGTAAAGGTTTTTTTTGTGTACTAATTAATTGTGTGGAAGACATAAGGAAAAAAAGCTGCTTGTGTACCTCTTGATGTTTTACACATGGATCATAGTATGTTTTGATTTCTTCTCTTTTTTATCTGCATAGATATATCTATTTATGGCCATCAAGGAAGTAAAGGTGCAAACTATAGTAAGATTAATTAATCCTGAATGATTTTATTTATTCATTGGAGAACTCATTCTAGCTAAAAGCTCTCAATTGTAGTAAAACCTGATATTTTATTTCTATATAAGAATTATCCCACCACACACTTTAATCCAGTACGTGAATAAGACAACCTGTTGTGAATGAATGAATGATACAATAATGAGAAAATGTACCCCCAAAAAATCCTCTAGAAAGATCAATATATTTTTTTATATTTTAGATATACAAAAAGGACAGATTAGAGCAATTCCTGAGATGAATCTATGCTGGCATTACAAGAAGAGTGGCAGCACCAAAGCTCTCCTCTGCAGAACTTCTCTTTCTAATCTCATCATTTTTTTCTACAGTAAAAAGATTTGAAAGAAACTTTTAAATGTATTTGGTCTTCCTAGAGGGACACTATCATTTCTATAGATGGTTTCATCAGAGGGAGACATTCCCTGGGGTATGAATTTCCCATTGGTTCCTATTTCTTTTTTCCACTGAGAAGTGAAATAAGAAAGCTAATGTACAAATTTCTGCTGTACTTGAACTATTTTCTTTTGTAGATGGCACTTCCAAATTATATGTGTATGAAAATTTTATTCTTGAGGTGTACATAAGGACAAAAAGGAGAGACGATAGGAGTAGAGAGGAAGAGAGTAGAGAGGAAAAGGAGGAACATAAGGTTTGAAAAAATGTTGTAACATAATAGTAAAAATTCAAAACAGATGTAACCTATTATGTTGGAATACAAGATTAAGGAGAAATTGTACATAGTACTCTCCCCTTATCTATCCATTGTACTGGTATGAACAGACAGAGAGAACTTTAAATGGGACACAGCTGGATTCCACCACAGCCATTTGTGATGCACATGAGTTTTCACTGGAGGAATTCAAACAGCTTTACTGAAGTGAGTGTTGTGGGGTGTCTGTGTTGGGGGCTGGTTTGGCCACTAAATCCTGGACAGATGCTCTCTGTTAACCCCTCTCTCCTCCCCAGAAGGAAAGAGAAAAGAGAATAAGGAAGAGAGAATTTACGGGTTGGAAAATAAAACTAACAGATTTAATAAAACAATAATACTAATACCACAGAATAATAATGTAAATAGGAAAATAATGAAATATATACAAATATGTACAAATATATATAAAACCAATATAAAATCCTCCCCCCACCCTCCCCCCAATGACAAATACGTCACCAGAGGCTCTGCAGAGCAGGGCACTGGAAAAGTCCCAGACTGAACTCAACAGCAGGTGGGAGCAGGATGCAGGAACACAAGAATCAGGATCAGCAGCAGACAAACTAGCAGGGTTCTGTTCAGGCCTCGGCCTCTGCAGTACTGAGACGGACAGAAGGGTCCGAGATGGAAGGGCTCCAAGATGGAAGAAGGGTCGAGACCGTTGTGATCCCTCGGCTTTATACTGAGTGTGATGTATGTGGGATGGAATACCTTGTTGGTCAGTTTTGGGTCCTCTTCCCCACCCTGAAGGTGCAGACATGGCACCCATGATGAGACAGCTGACCTTGGGCATATCTTCTAGCAGCACTAGAAAATTGAAAATTAGTTCTATTTAGCTTAAACCGGGGCATTGCCACTATTTGTGAAGGAACAGGAAAACAGAGTTCAGAGAGGATGCATTTAAAATGGTTGTTATGTGTGAAATGACTTAAAGGTAAGGCAGCTCAGACTTGCTTCTTTGGGACAGGTATGGAGAATGATATTAGTTTTTTGCCTATCTCTCAACATTACTTCAGCTCAAGATGCTTACACCAACCTTCTCCTTACTGCTTTTCCTTACTAGCTTACTCATGATGTATTCTTGACTAACGGTCAGCAACTAAAAGGCATTTTGAAAACATATTTTGCATCTCAAATTCATTAATAAATACTACATAACATTGTCTTTGCAACCCTGATTGACATCAGATAACCATACCACTCACTCAATTACACAAAACTGAAATATTTTTTCCTTACACATTTTTACGATCTATGTAATCACTGTGAATTACAAAAGTAAATAAAATATTTCAATAAAATGAGATTAATTAGTCTACAAATTATTTTGATTGTTCTGCTGTCTGGAATGTGCTAATATTGGAAGTTTCTGAAAGAATAAATTGTACTTGTGCATTCTTGTGAAAACTCTTGAGGTTAATAAATCCCTTTGACCAATAACAGTTTGTGAACAGATTAATCAGTCTGTCCCTCAGAAGCTTTCCAGCCACACCTTCTACCACTTTCCTACCATTTACATTTTTAATACTTGTGCAATAGACAGGCCTGTGCTTACATATTGTTGTGACATCAATCAGAAGACCAGTCGCAATACCTCCATCTTACACCTGAAGAAAGGTTACAGTCTATAAATGGAAGTCTTTTATAATGTACAAAGAACACCATCACAGACCAAATTCCTCATTAACCTCCCACATATGCCCCAAATCAGTGGAAAGGCACAAAAATTTACAGCATCTGGCATTCTGTGTCCAGTTCAGGGCCCCTCAGTTCAGGAAGGACAGAGAAGTGCTTGAAAGAGTCCAGTGCAGGGCCACAGAGATGACTGAGGGAGTGAAGCGTCTCCCTTATGAGGAGTGACTGAGGGAGCTGGGTCTCTTTAGCTTGGAGAAGAGGAGACTGAGGGGTGACCTCATTTATGTTTATAAATTTGTAAAGGGTGTGTGTCAGGAGGGTGGAGTCAGGCTTTTCTCAGTTATATCAAATGATAGGACAAGGGGTAATGGGAGCAAGCTGGAGCATAGGACATTCCATGTAAAGATAAGGAATAGTTTTTCACTGTGAGGGTGACAGAGCGCTAGAACAGGCTGCCCAGAGAGGCTGTGGAGTCTCCTTCTCTGGAGACATTCAAAACCCACCTGGATGCGGACCTTTTGAGGTCCCTTTCAACTCCTAATATTCTGTGATTCTGTGTGGTTCTGTGATACTGTACTCAGTTCTTTCTGCACAGAGCACGTACCTGGGAGTATCAAGATCAGAGAATACTAAGAGTTCATGCAGGCAGCAGTGCAAGTGCAAGGACTAGGTATGCCCCTAGGTAGAATAAAAAAATACTCATAATGCCTACACAAGCAGAGTGAGGTAGTATATTCCACAGGTCCAGCACGTGAGAATCCTCCTTTAGTAAGACAGTAGTGTGAGTAAGTTAGCAGGACTTCTCAGCTCCTCCAGCCTCTCCTGACCTCTGCAGTGAGATGCAAGGCAGGCAGCAGAAAGCTGAAATGACAGTTGCCCTTCCAGAGCTGAGAAGTTTAGAGAATGATGGGTGCCAGCCAGTTGTCTCACTTGAGATTACTGTTGTGTAACACCATGCGTTGCAAAACTGAAAACAGAATAAAACTGAGCTTATCAGCAGATATTGGTGTCTCTGGTCAAATTGCATTCTACCTTTACATGTTTGGATTTTTTTAATGTTCTAATTTTAATCTGATGAAGAGCTTCAGCTTGGTTTGGCTTGCACATTGTTCTGCTGTTTAAAACCTCTCATTTATTTATTGTCTGCAGCCTGTAGATCTGACTACATTCTTGTTAATTGTTGTTCATGTTTGCAAGTTCAATAAAGTTCTCCAATGGTTGAACTTGGTTTAGAATTCTGTGCAGCTGCAACAAAGGAGGAAGCAACCCATATTCAGAAAGATTATTCTGTAAAAATGATGAAAATTTTCTATGACTATGTCTAAGCCGTTTAATATAGACATACTTTCCAGCCCTAGGTCTGTGACTTGTTTCTTTATATATATCTTGGACTCACCTCCTGCCTTGCATCCTTTTTCACTTTTCTCACTAAGGAAAAATAGTTTTGCTCCTCATGAAAAGGAGAAAAAAATGTATTCCAGTTCTGTGCCTGATCTGAATGAGCAAAGGGCCAGAATTATGGACTGTCATGCAACACATTTTATGCAAAACTCATGGGATCTAGTAATGCTATTCCTTTTAATCCTTATATATTATATATTTTTAATCTTTTATATAGAAAATCACAATGAAATTGACACCGGATTGATCACCATACATCTGTCTACATCCACAACCATCATCATGTACAACAGCACTGATTGTTAATTGTGTGATTCACAGGGTTGTCATAGTAATCATATATGAAAGAAGAGCTTTTTTCATTAGATATTTCACACAACTGGTAGGAAAATACAGCTTTTATATCACTTGTCTTTTGTATGTGTTATTTTTCAGTAAGCTTTCCAGCAACAGACCAAGGACTGGATGTAAGCTTATAGACATCAATGCTCTTAACAAAATTTGGAAACCCAAATCAATGAAAATCAGCTATAAGTTCAGATGCATTTGAGATATTGAGGTAAACAGCATCACAAGAATATCACCAGTTGTCTCTGGCAGCTAATCTGGAACATCAAAAGATAAAAGCCTTGGACAGTCAGTTCCCAAAGTGATAGTAACCAATTCTGCACTAGAGAAAACCCTTCAATTTTCTCACCACTTGGTTTTCAATTACAGAACTTCTGCCACCATTCTGCCTCAGTACAGGGCAACAAATTGCAACATGCATCATGTCATCCAAATAAACTATATATGCTTCCACACTGATTGATTGGGTTTTTTTTCGGAGCAGTGAACTTTGTTCTTTAACCTTCTAGGTCTCTCTAAGTCACACATGATCTCTCAGAGCTGTCCCTGTACACTAGCTCTTGACTTACTGTTGTGATTAACTCCTCTGATGCTTGTGTGACCATTTTGCATTGCTATAAACTGAGCTATGTACTGCTCCCAACAGCTATCCAAAACAACAATCTTACAATAATTTCTTTTCTGATTTGGAAGACAGGTTTCTGTATGGCACTCTAAAATAGGCATCGGACGTCATGGAGTAACAGCTCAGTCCCAAGAAACAGTGATCAGCCAGTGAACAAGCTCTGATAATTTTTATCCAGTTGTGAAGAGGAAGGGAAGTGGATACACAGCCTTTCATAGGCAAAGTATGAAGCTGTTGGTATGAAAATGGACATATATTGATGGGTAAAAAATTGATAGACTACAACTTTTTTGCGTGGGAAAGTGCCAGTAAATAAAACATGCTAAAGGAGTCATAGTTTTAGCTTCTCTTAGAAGCTGATGATTTAACATACATGTTTTATTCACGTTGGTAAATAACAATTTACTTATGTTGTCAATAACAATTCCTGAAGGGTCTGAACACTGTACTGGCATTTATTTACTAGTATCAGTCATGAGCTTTAAGTGAATTGTTTTACCTGTGGTGTAAAAGATTGAAATTTTATTAGAAGTGCTTTCCAAAAGTACTCTGGCAATTTTACCGGTTGCTTAATGCCAGGAATAAAAGTCTAAATATTATTCTTTACAAATGTTGTGGCTTACATCTTATAATAGAAGACTAGAAGTTAAATATAACTTTGATTGTGCAGACGCTGTATATGTATATTCACATGGATTTTATGAGTGCTTTTTCTTTTGAATACCCATGGTCTGGGAGACTGACAATTACATGTGTATATGTAAAGATGAAATGGGCTTTGAAAAGGCAGCATTTGTTTGTTTTTTTTACTTAACTATACAATTGAGAATACAATGTGCATCTAACTACATGGTCTAGACAGGTGATTCCATCCTAGAACAGGTAAAATTGCTATTTAAGTTAGCAAAATCTTT
Organism: Mesitornis unicolor; assembly: GCF_000695765.1. Lineage (NCBI taxonomy): Eukaryota > Metazoa > Chordata > Aves > Mesitornithiformes > Mesitornithidae > Mesitornis > Mesitornis unicolor. Next base: position 9,147 of record NW_010193949.1, on the reverse strand, counting down.
TCAGCATGATTAATAAGCAAATTACTGTTGTCACATCATGACTGACATCTGTACAGTGCCAAAATGTCCAAATTTCAGAAATTGTGCTTTGTAGCAACCTCAGATGATACTGATGGATGTAAATGCTTTTACAGATTATGTTTTACAGCAGCACTACAATGTGCTCCTGAAATTCCTTTAATAAACACAGTCCCTTACAGCGTTGATATAACATCTCTGCTGAGTCTTACCCATAATCAAAGTAAAAACGACAATGTACCAAAATAATATGTTACTGCCAACTTAAACCTCACAGTAACAACTGGAAACACTAGAATTTTTTTTAAACATAGCTCTGTAGTTCCCTTTGCTTTCATTCTGCCGTACCCTCATCATTTCTATCTGGCAGGTAGGGAAGTTTCTTTCTTAACCCAGGCATAATTTTCTGTTTCATACCTCTTGTATGAAACGCCTTCTTCTATAAAAAATTAAATATCTCCCTCCCTCCCTCTCTTCCTTCCTCCCTCCCTTCCTGTTTCTAGAAATTAATTTGTATTACAGTAGTTTTTCATTTCAAGTCCAGTTAATTTACTTGAATTTGTCCTTTTTTCTCTTACATCAGCTGCGTCGCTGGGCTTAGTCCACATGGAATTCCAACGTTGTCCACCAACAGCAGGCGGAAGTAACATCTCAGTTGACATATCAAAGAATGTTTTTCCTTTATGAGAGCTGAAAAATTCAAAGCAGTAGACATAAAAAGAGTAAATTAGAAGAAAATAATACAGTTCTCTATTACTACATGCCTTGCTCACTAGGATATGTAGTAATAGGATGAGGGGTAATGGTTTTCGACTAGAAAAGAGTAGATTTAGGTTGCCCAGAGAGGTGGTGGAGGCCCCATCCCTGGAGATATCAGGGCTCGATGGGGCTCTGAGTAACCTGATCTAGTAACAATGTTGCTGCTTATTGCAGGGGAGTTGGACTAGAAGATCTTTAAAGATTGGTTGGTCCTTTCCAACCCAATACCTCCTATGATTCTGTGATTCTATGATTCTAAAGCTTGGAAACTTGGGGCTAGTGCTGGCATTTTGTCATCAACTCATGGCAACAGATTAAAATAAAATATTGTAACTACAAGGAAAGGGTTATATTTCTGTGGCTAGACTACAGTGCTGCTTATGCATAGATCTGGAATCCATTTCTAGTCTAAGCTTGCCTTTCTTTTCCATCCTCATTTTAGACTACAGAAACCTGAAAGGTTTACACTACTCAGACTCACCCTGAGTTATTAATACACCTATCTGTGTAAGGTACAACAGATACATTCTAGAAAGGAGGAGATGCTAGACTTAAGGAAGTTTATTGAGGATACTGAATTACTCAGGATAATTAAAACTAAAATTAATTACTAAGAGTTACAGAATAAACTCATAATACTAAGTGGCAAATGGCAGATATAAACTACTGCACTTGGATAAAGGCAAGATATTGTCAAGCAAAGCTCTGATAACTTGAGTCCTTTTGTATGTTTGAAGATAGGCATCCAAAGATGAAACTACCAAATAATCTGTTTTTTTGTTCATTTTTGTTTTAGTTTGTTTTGCTTTTCCTTTGGTTTGCAAGTCTTCTGAGGTCTACTTTTAAAGACGTAGAAAATCTTGTATTTAACACTCTTCTTTTAGGCAAAAATTTAGGGAAATCAGAAAGAAAACTAGTATTTAACTAAGGATGTATTTTAAAACTAAGTTACATTGTTCACAACGTATTTTATAACAATACTAAGGTTTTTAAGATATACCTCTGTAGTTTTGAAATACCAGTTAAATAAAATTCACTGTATCTACTGGTTGACCTACACATTTTCATACAAGTCCTAAAGACTTGCAGTTTAAGACAATGCAGAAAAATATATGCAGACCACATTCACAGTTAATTTTGCTGCCCTCAATATTTTGCTGCTCTAGTTGGCATCTTATTCTGCTTTTATGGCAGAGTCAGCCCTGTTTGCATACTTATGACCTGTCTATTATTAGTCCATTTCCTTAAGGAGAAAAGTTACTTGTTTGAAATTAATCTCTAAACCAGCTGACCAAAAGCTGCAATATTTGCATTCTTGCAAATCTGATACACAAAGGCACATTAATTCTATTTTTTTTACCAGCTGGCCAGATTTTTTGCGCTTCTTTTCTTTATTTGTAAATGCACAAACTAATGTTATTCTTTGCTTACCTTTCCTATTTATTCTTCAAGTTTACAGATATGTTTCTAGGGAGTCTAGGGAAAATGGATTTCAAAAGAATGGGCATTTTTTCCTTTTGTTCTTCACTACAGCTTTTTAATAAATCACTTTATACATAGACAATGAAAAGCTTTAATCCACCAGAAATCTGCTCCTCTGGCTCCTCTGCTGCTGACACTCATTATTCTATGCTGCACCTCTTTTGTTTCATTAGTGATAACCCAAAAGACAGTATTTTTTTTCCATTTTTGTCCTTGAGCATGAACATCTCTCTGATAAGATACTTTAAGCACATTCTTTAATGTGGTCTGTTTCTCTTATAATTTATCAAATAACCAAAAAATGTTCAGGTGACTAATAATTTATATCTACTACAAATATATTGTTTGTGTAAAATATATGTACATTTTAATATTTCCCTCCATTCTCACTCTTATTGTATATTGTCCAGTGCTTTGGATATGCAATTGGTTTTGAGAGGATTAGTTCTTGAATGCACCTTCAGCCCAACTGAAGTGGGGAAAAAATTTTAACAAATAAGGGTTTTGTCATATACAGTATTTTAAATTTTTATAGGTAACCTTCAGAGTGAGATTTCTCATTTGTTATAAAGACCATCAATATAATGATTTTTTTTAAAGGCTGAACAAGCTTAGTATCCCATTTGTGACTTATGCAATTATACACTTTGAGGATAAGATTAAAAAACATGTGTAAAAGTAGGCAGTGACATCATCTGTAATGAACTAGAGAAAACCTATTGGTAGCAGATTCCTCTGAAGCTTTGGACAGGAAAGTAAAATATTAAAAAGGTAGCCACAAATTATATATAAGGGGTATATAGTATCCTTGTCCAAAAAGCAACAATCTTCTGAGATTTAACAATTGTTAAAATTACTGTGTTGCTGTTATTTTCCAGACAATAATATACTGAAGTAATTTTGCTTTTTAATAATAGCATTCTCTCAGCAATATTTGTCCCGCAACTATCAAATGGTATAACTGAGTTATCTGAGATAAATATAGGATATAAGCGTGTGACAGATGTAAATCTTAAAGAAATTACTCAATTTCTTGCATCTTCCAGAATGGTAAGGGAAACAGACTTCTTCTACTTGCGACTTGAAAAGCTTCAAAGACTTAATCTGGCATTAAGTGTCTATATTTTTAGCAACACATATTTGATATCCATCTTGTGCTATGCTTGCATATGCAAAAAAGTTTCTCTGAGGAAGAACTCATACCAATTGTCACTGTCCATTAAAATTCAGAAGTATATACAGAAAAGTGACAGACTATTTTTCATCTTTGGGCGCTTATATAGTCTGTAAATATATGATACTTATTTCTCTTGAAAATTCTGGCCTAGTCTGGAGAGCATAAATAAGGATTTTAAAGAGCATAGCATTATAATTATTTACCCTAACACGTGGATGGCAAGTTGGACAAATTTAGTATGTGTCTGTTTTTGACACAGTGGTGATGTTTAGTAAGTCTAAAAGGAAAGCCTTCTCTTTCTTTTCTGGACATTTCACAGTTGTTTCTTTTGAAGACCTGTAAGACACCATGTGTTTGATTTTTATAGAATTTGACAGTGAATGCTAGAAGCATCTTGGCAATCATCTGCTGCAAGCCCAGTGCCGTTCTTTGTCACTGAAATAACAAGGGTGTATTTAGCCTTAAGAATGAAATTATATTTTGCCAGTATATGGCTGAAGAAAAACTTCTTAGTATGTTCTCTCTCCTAAAACTTTTTTCCTAGATTTGATCTAAAAATATATTTGATGTTCATCTACTCACATTCATTTGGACTGTTAATCTGCACTATATTCAAAAGTATTTTCAGACATCTTCTTTTGTAAAGATATTGTGTGTTGATAAAGAATTTGAATTTTGACTTCTAGTTATAAAAACCCAAACATTCCGTTGTCATAGCTTGTCAACCTCATTGAAGTGGTACCTGGGTTCTTGTAATTACCCATTACAACATGCTGAAAAATGTCATTTTAGTAAAACAACATAGCTTTTCCTTATCAACAAAGGTCAGTTAGCAAGAGATGCTTATGAGAGATTATCACTTTACTGTTCTTTCACATTCCTGGATTTTGACTATAGTAGTGGAGTATTTAATTTTCATTCTTTGTTTTTGTATTCCCTGTAATGACTTACACCTTGCAACATGAGCAAACAGTGAGAAATATCAGTAGATACTGAAAAAAATATCAGATAGGTTGAATGCTTTTTTCTGGTAAGGTTTTTTCCTTTCTTTTCATTGTTTCTTTGTACTCAAGTCACAGATTCCTTCTGGTGTCATATCATACATTTTAAGAAGAAAACATAACTTTTGGGTAATCAAGAGACATGAAATTCAAGGGTTTAGAGAGTCCAAATGTAATGTAAGCCTTGTAGCCAGATTTGAAAATTAATTTTAGAATGAATGGTGTATTTGTTAAAAAATACAGTTTTGATCTTCCAAATCCAGTCATGAATTCATGTTGAATCACAGAATCACAGAACGTTAGGGATTGGAAGGGACCTCAAAAGATCATCTAGTCCAGTCCCCCAATCTGCTGAATAGTTTCAGCTGTGAAGGCAATGAAATCAACAAACAAAATCCTCAAGGCTAGCATTTATTATAGCATTTATTATCCCAGTGATTATGAATGTGGAAGACTTGATTTACTTCTTTACCTCAGAAATGGCAATTGGTTTGATCCTGAATATAGCAGCTATGCTGAGTGAATCCTGCTCAACATCCTGTCTCTGTCCCTGCAAGGATCATTCTGTGAAAAATCCTTCAGAAGCCAAATTCCATAATGGCTGTGTGTGTGGCAGATTTCTATTCTTCCTTGTTTGTTTTAGTTTTTTTATCACAGAAGGGTTTCAGTGACTACTTTTTTTTTTTTTTTCTGGAAGGGAACAGAGGGTCTCTTGGAATTGCATTAAATGATGCTGTGATAGATTCATGCCTTAGTTCTTTCCTCTCTCCAGGCTCATGCACTTCTTGGTACAGGTCTCCTCTTTGGTTAAGAGAAAATCTGTAGGAATTCCATGTTAAAATATTATTAGCCAATGATTTGAATAGTTACGAGAAACAGTTGCTTTATGACTGAAATGACGATAGCTGATTTAAGAAAAGGTGGTACAGTATTGCGATCAATAGTTATGTGTAAACACAACCTGAGAAAAAGTATTCATGGTTGCAGGCTAAACCAGATAGATTTATCTTTCTTTTTAAAAAATAACCTAATTAAACCAAGAATGTACGGGGTAGTCAAGATTTATAGCAGAATATCCAGAACATCTGAGGTGATAAAATGGAAAATGTGAAGCAGCCAAAGCCATCAGGTTATGTCAGATAACCAGAAGGAAGAGCAAAAGAGGAGGAAGTGTTTGCAAGTATGCTAGTGACCTGTGTGTTGAGGAGCCTGAGACATATAAGAATGTAAACTGCTTGACTTTCAGAAGCCAAGGTAATGACAAACTCTGTGAAACTTAGGGGAGAAAATCCAAGTAGAGAAATGCCAGTCTGAAAATGCAGTATTGGATTAGCATCTGAGAATACAATTTGAAGCTAAGCATGAAGGGAGTGTGAAGTGGCAGTTGTCTGAGCTGAATGAAATGCAAACACTAGTCCTAACATAAAGAACATTTGATTTTACATTTTATTTAGTCTTTCAAATTATAATTGTTAGTAGAGGGAATGTGGACATTAATTTCCCTGGAATTAGGAAAAACATACGTGACTATTTGCCATTAATATGAAATTAGTTTGAGTTTTAAGATCCCTATACAGACTTTTAATAAAAGTGTTGAAAATTAATGAGGAGAATTATAAATCACAGCTTCCTTTCCTCTCTCACAGTACTCTTGGCCCAAGAAGAAATAAGCTGGGCTGTCATCTATCAGCATATTGCAGAAAATGACTTTTACTAATAAAATCTTCAACTATGTATTCAGAATGTCTAAAACATCACAGCACCATAAAGAAACATTAACATGGATGACAATTTGATCTCATATGATTCTGAAGTGAAACCTATTTAAAAAATAGAAATAAATTTCAAATACAGAAAACAATTTTGGTCTTGATCTCTTACTCTCTGCTTCTATGTAATTTTCATTTAATTCTCTGTTTTATATATCCTCTGTTTTTCCTTTCTGTACTCTTTTTATGCTTTCTTCTTGGGATTTTTTAAGTCAATATGAATCTGATAACTTCTGTGCTTTAGTTAACTTTTTGAATCTACAATGTATAGATTTGAAATCAAATCAGATTAATTTATCTACCAGTACTTACTAACAGCCCAGACAACAGGATTTTTTATAGTATCTGTTTATCAGTTGTTGACTGTCATAGTTCTGTACCTTCAGGGAGAATTTGGCAGTTTACTCTAAGCTTAACCTTGTATAAGCTTGCATAAATAGTGGAAGACAAATTATTTAAGGATAATTTCACAATATAAGCAGAAGGCCAAATAAACAGCAAATACAATTTGTCATACTTCAATTGACTTTAGTGAAGGTACCCTAATTTATGCTAAGGATCTGACCCAGAGTTGTAATATGGTTACATACTTATCACCATGGTGTTGTGCTGTGCAAGTCATGAACTACCTCTCCTTCCTCATGAATGCAGTTCCACTGAAATAAATAATAACCTCATGAAGAGGACAATCTATTTGTTACTGCTATGATGAATTCACAGAAAGTTTTTGTGATACGCAAGTGTTTTACTTACTGTGTAAAGTATAAGTATTTGTGGTCTATGCATTTGTATCAGCAAATTACCAGGTAATGTTTATTTGAATTGCTTAGAATGATGCATATGTTACTTTGCTAAAGCTTTTAAATAACTTTCCCACACTTATTAGGAATTACAGAGTCACCTTAATATAAAGGATTATACACCAAATCAGTGAAAGGGTCAGTGTTGTTACAGTTTTACATTGGAAGTAAAGTCCATAAGCAAGCCTTTGTATCATATAACTGGAGAAAGTAAACACACACATTAAAAGAAAATAAAAATTCATTTGCATCTAAAAATTTAGCTGAGTAATCTCCCTATGATCCCCACAGGTATATTAGCATTAATGTAAAAAGAAGTAGAAATCTTTGAATGAAGCTCACTGTATAACAGAATTGTTGTGGAGTGAAACCTACCTGAATACACAAACAAAAAAAATGAGATATTGAATACATCTGCCCAAGTCTAACTGACTGGGTTAATAATAACCTAAAAAGCAAAGAAGGAATAGATTGTTTTTTTAACACTACTGCTGTTAATGTCCAACTTTTTATACCAAAAATAATAAAGAAAAGAATAGCCTTCCTTATTAGACCGAAGAAGGTAGAGAAAACATAAGCGGTCCTCCAACAACATGCAGAAGATTGGGCCCAAAATGGAGCCAAGACTCACTGGGGCCAGGACACCAGATGAGATCTGATGTCTGAAATGGTGGGACTGGTTGAAGCAAGGGTCCCTGTCCCAGACCCCTGCTTTACAGTGCCTATCTGAGCTGATGTGCATTGGTAGGGACCTTGTTCCCTGTGAAAGTGTGGGGTATGTGTCATGGGTTAGAAATCATAGAATAGTGATTGCAGTCACTCACTGAACCTGTTCTGTTCAGTGAATGGGTTTGAGATAATTTGTCCCTGAGTGGTATGGTTCTGTTCTTGTGGCTGCCCTACCTCAATTACCCTGCAACAAGAACAAACATAAAATATTAATGCTGTCACCATATTAATTAGCTATACCTGCACTATTCCCACATGAGTCTTCAAACAAAATCTCCCTTAGTTTTCACTTGCTGGTATGGAAGAATGCATAACATGCAATTTGCGGTAAAGACATTGTTAGTAAAGAGCAACAGTAGTCATTGCATCTTTCTGTCCCTAGCTTTTGTGTGTCCTGCTTTTCAGGATGCCCAGTGGATACAAGCTGAGTTCTGCTGTTTCAGTCTTCCTGATTCTTATTTTTTCTGATTTTTTTCATATTATCGAATGATTTATTTCCAGTTGAGACAACAAATTTTCTTTCTTCCAGGGTTGTTGTCATAAATGGTGTACATTCACTTATTGGTTGGTGACACATAGCAATATTTATTCTACATTCTGATACTTCTGTTTGTCCCCTAACTTCTTCATACTCCCTTTCAAATCTGAAGTGTATTGAACTTTTACTCTGTGTATATCATATGCTAGAGAGGTTGGATGACAATTTTGTAAGGTTGAGCATGGAGGCTGGCAGTATGTGGGTATGTGGGTATGTGGGCTGGTGGACAAACATAATATTCTTGTGAATACATCGCATATCAATAGCTATCATAAAATTTTTCTTCCTGTTTTTTATGTGAAGAGTATCTGATGACAGTCTCCTTTCAGAATCCATGAATCAAAGAAGTATTATTTTCCAAAAAATAGAAAACTGAATCCTTAGAGATATTTAAAATTAGAGATATTTAAAACCTGCAGATGAGAACATATTATAAAGCTGGCTAATGTTCAGCATAAATATTGAGAGGGAAAAAGAAAGTAGAGGCTCTATTTCTACCTTTCAGGTAATAAATCAAACTCAGAGATCTAAGAAATAACTATTGACTTTATGCACTGGGCTCTTGCTTTTTGTTTTCCATCTCACCAAGATACTTCATGACTAGTGATACAACATAGGTCTGAAAGATGAACAAAACCACTCTATTTAAATCTTAGAGTGATAAGACAGAAGTGTATATCAGTCAGAAAAGGGGTAATTTAGGGAAGCATGCCTAAGAAAACAGCAACAATGGAGATTTCTTGCTGTCCAACAGCAGCTAGGTAGATATATTCTGATAAATATGGTGTGAAGTTTTCATGATGAAGACAGTGATGGGAAGCGTTCACCTTCACGTGACTATTACTCACCGAGTGCCCAATCTCACGGGCCAGAG
>NW_010193948.1:0-523 GCF_000695765.1 Mesitornis unicolor | reverse complement strand
GGGATACTGGGGATACTGGGAGGCAGTGGACTGGGGATACTGGGGATACTGGGGCGTACTGGCCTGGTGGAACTGGGAATACTGGGATGTACTGGACTGGGGATAATGGGGGTACTGGGCTGGGGAAACTGGGGATACTGGGATGTACTGGGCTGGGGCAACTGGGGATACTGGGAGTTACTGGGAGCACCAGTGAGGCTGAACTGGGATGTCAGACTGGGGATACTGGGAGCACTGGGTTGGGTGATGGCAGGACTGGGGGAGAGGCACTGGGGGACCCTGACCTGAGCGTAGTGGGAAGTCACTGGGAGGTACTGGGAGCACTGGGATCACTGAGCTGGGGCTACTGGGAGGTACTGGAGGGGACTGGGGAGCACTGGGAGCCACTGGGAAGCACTGGAGTGGACTGGGAGCTACTGGGGCGTATTAGAAGCACTGGGGACATTGGACTGGGGGGTACTGGGAGCACTGGGAGGTACTGGAGGGGACTGGGGGGGTACTGGGAGCACTGGGAAGCACTGGG
>NW_010193947.1:433-7789 GCF_000695765.1 Mesitornis unicolor | reverse complement strand
TGCTGAAGTCCAGATAAACTACATCCACAATGTTCTTTAAAGCATTCTGAGGTCTTCCATGATGAAAGATGCTATATAAATAATACATTTCCCCAGTATCTGAAAAAAAGAGAATAACAGAAATCCTTCTTGCTTTTTGGTCTGTACAGCAATTGTGTAAGTGTGCCAATTGAACAATTGAAAAGTATCTTCTTCTAGAGTGACAATTAGCTAATGCATCATACCATGCAAAATATCTTCATGCAACTCCTTCCTTCTATGCTACTGAAATCATCCACAATTATTAGCTTTTTATATATTAAAAGGCCTATTGTTACAGGTACATATAATGAAAGCATCAGTAAGGACATGATGATACATGCTTAAATTTCTTACACAGTATCTGTGTTCCTCCAGGTGCATGGGTATCATGTTCATCTTCTACAAATATCCATTCAGACTTCATTTGCATTGGAGGTGTTTTGTGTGTGTGTTAAGCATGGGTGAAGGGTTTGCACCTGTTTTTCACCATTTATCAGTGGTTTTGCTTTTGTAAAATTCAAGAGTATCACCATTCCCTCAGTCAGGCCCTAGTACCATCACATTAGGTAGAGATACAAAAATGACACTTTAAAAGGACACACAGAAGTGGTAGTGTTATTTCTGTACATTGTCATTCAGAGTTAATGACACTGGCATTATACAATTCTTTACTGTCTTATAATATTATAGATGCTATTCAACAGATAAACACCTGAACTCCCTGCAGGCAAACAGACACATTTAAAAAAAAAAAGTGTTCAACAAGGCGTCTAGCTATACAGGATAACTTAAAGGACTCCCTCTTTGGGATAAATATTCTGCTTGGAGAATGTTTTGGTGTTTGTCTAAAAACTGAATGTAAACATTAGTAGCCTGTATATAAACAAATGTATCACAAAAGCTGCAATCAGTTTTGATAAGCTCTGTCTCTTTCTGATGTCATACAGCTTCTGTATCAATGCATACTCCATTCATATCTCTTATCAAACTTTGACTCCATGAGACCTTCCAAATAACAGTTACTTAAAATGCAGCAGTCTATTTTTAGGCACTTTTAAAAAATAAATAATAAAGTGCTTCACATTATGCCTGCCTTTTAGAGTCTGATTTTTTTCACATGCTCCAATTCTTACATGCAATAATGAATCCTGTTCTCTTTTATTTTCTACTTGCCATGTTTAAGCTCACAAACATTAGCCCAAATCAGTAAAGCTGCCATCATCACACTATTTTAAAACAGGAGTAACACAAAACAAAGGAAGGGTTTATAACTGTATCTCTCTTGCTCTATAAGGCTACACACTATAGCTCCTTCTTCTTTACATTCAAAATACACATTTTTTAAATCCAGCTATCAACTTTTATGTCTCCTGCTAATGGTACCAACTCCTTCCAGTCTCACCGCAAACATATTCTTGTACTGATCCTACAATGAAAATGAACCTAACAGGGACACAAGAGATGAGCCCAAATGAAACATATAACTAGTAACTGGAAAAACAATGCATAGTAAAAATCTGGGAAAGGAATAGAAAAAGAAATAGTTCTGACCATTGCACATCAGCAGTAAATTCACAAGAAGTGTATTAAAAAAAGTGACAAAGAATGAATCAGACATGGAACAAAGTCTGTTTACGCAGAAAGAGTAAACAGAACAAGATTACTCTGTTCTTCAGGAACAGGAGGATGTGATAGGTATGTGAAATCATGTCTCATGAGAAACTGAAAATGAAACAATTGTTTAACATTTCATGACAATTAAAAGGACCCCAAATTAAATCATTAGGCAACAAATATTAAGGCAAAGCCAATCTACACTCCACATGCACTGAATCATGTAGCTGCCAAAGGATACCGTGGAGGCTGAGAATATAAATCATATCAACCAAACACATTCAGTGAGGACACAATCCCCTGCAATTGAACGTAACATCATGGACCTCCTAATCAACGCTGAACACTCAACACTGGGAGACTGTATCAAAAGATTATTACTCCATTTAATTTAGGCATTACTTCTCTAAGCAGCCATTATTGGAATGTCTTTTTACTTATTTTAATAGCAGATTTATATTCTTACAGGCTACATCTATAATGATATGCCATACAGCTTTCCTGAATAAGAAGAGGCTTTTGTCCATCCTATACAGTTTGAAGAGGCATCTGACAGTCATCACTCTAGTGTGAGCAACTATTTTTTAATCTACTAGGTACATAGAACCCAACCAATCAATTGCAAATGTCATGCACCGCAGAAAAAAATATCTGCATAAGTATTTAATTTAAAAATTCACTTTAAAAAAAAAACAAAAGACAGACACTCACCGTAACAGGTCTAAGACCTTTTCCTAAGCTTAAGTAAGACACATTTACCATTCCTTTTTTTTTTTGTTATATATTACAGTGTAAAATACTGTTTATTTGGATTTCACTAGCAACATGCAGATAAAAAACTTTTTCTCCTCAAAACTAGCACCTTGAGAAGTTTTAAAGTAACAGTCAGTTTATCCTGATCATCCTTTTAAATTTACATGACAGTGAAGTGAGAATGACAATGAACTGCTACTTAACAAAAAGAATTTTTCTTGGTCCACTTGTGGATAGATGATTTCAAAGTAGAAATTGATTTCTAATTTCTACTTTGATCAGATTAGACAAAAAAATAAATCAAAGAAAAATCTAGAGAATTACAGGCCAGAAATATTAGGCAGAACTCTCAAAATTCTTTGAACACAAGAATCCAAGTCAGTCATTAGACTGAACAAAGAAAACAGGAAAGTGATGAAACATTTGTTTACATAAGTTTAGTTTAGTCAGTTTAGAACAGACTTTTCCATGAAAAAAAAAAATTTTAGGAGACACTCTTGATCAAGCCTCAAGTTCTGCTATGATTTACTTTCCCATGCTTTGAAGTGTGAAAACTCTGCCTTTATGCCTTGAACTGAAGTAGTTCACAGCAGCTGAGCTCAAGACTGAGCATAGAGAATTAGTGCACTCATACTTTTTGCAGCTCTTTGGGTTGATCAGCTATCCAGATAGCAGGGGTCATCTTCACAGAAGACCCTGTACAGGTTTCTCATTAAACATTATAGCTTTGACTCTTCTGTGAGGTTTGCCTCTGTCCTACCTGCAAACAATCAAGAAGTTAAACAGAGATGCTGAACAAGAACCAATTTAAGGCTGCTGCTGAAGTAATAATATCCTTTACCAATATGATCCGCAGTATTTTAAGTGAGGTTTAACATGTACTATAAACAGTATCATGGAAGGACCATTAATAAGCATCTGTGCTATTTTAAAACAACAGGTGGCGAGATTGTTTCACCACAGTTATGTGCTCACCATATGTGTAAGTGGAAATTCTGGAGGAGGCAGAAGCAAATGAGTGAATAGTTAGCAAATATATATATTATGTAATATCTATATAATTATATAGATATATTAAGATGTATATGATCTCATTAAGCTGCAGCACATTTTACAGGCTAGCTAACAGCTGCCAAGATAATTCTGATATACCTTTGGGTCTTTTGGAATAGTTGCTAGAATGAAGATGTGACCAAAAAAACAGTCAAATTAAGAGAAACTAGAATTATATGTTGCAGTTAGACCTATTTGCTTATTGCATCTGATGACTCACTGGGATTTTAGTGCAGAAAGAGATGCATAACTATGCAAAGAACAGCCAGCTGCTTTATAGCTCTTCTGAACACAGGGCAGGTTAAACTGCCCACGAATCTCATAAAGCCAAAGAACAGCAATGTAGCCAAGTTTAAATTCATTTTAATAAAAGTTAGAAAACAAAACAAATTCTGCTAGTGATAACTACAGCCTGGCTGACATGGAAATTCTTCCACTGCAGTTCTTCTGTAGAGTTCGTGTTTTATACTTGGTTCACCCAGGGAAGAAGGGCAGAAATACCCTGGAATCATTTTACCACCACAGATATGCAACCAGCCTAGAAATGATGCATATCTTCAGTGTGTTAGGGCAGACAAAAAACACTATCATATCCTATTGGTTCTACCATAAGAATTAAGGGAAGAAATACAAAATATTTGTTTGGGACATTTGCACTAACACTTGTAATAGAGTCCATTCTGTGTTATGTTCTCCTCTGATATTTTTGCATTTAAAGACAGGTGTGTATATATATACTGGAAGCATACAGTTATTGGACAATCAGGTCCTTTCTTTTAAATAGACTAATTTTGTAAGAGTACATGACACGAAGACCTTCTCAAAACTAGTCTCTCAATGCATCATGAAATTAATGCAAATAAATGGATTCATGCTTGTGTTGCTATCACTCTGTTCAAGAGAAAGGCTTAAATTGGCTTGCTTTTGCAAGAAGCATACATGAATTCTGCACTTCTATCTCCATATTTTGGATACTAAACTCTAGGGTTCATTATTTCGGTTGTGAAGTGCTGTCTTACTTAATTAGGTTGAATTCAAGATAAAAATATACTTAATGCCAGTTTTGTTTTCACCACTAATACATTATAAACAGATAAAACTCGTAGTTCTCCTTAACAATTACTACCTTTGCAGGTAACTGGCCACTCACATAAAAATATTCTATTGACAATAATTAAAAAGTCCAACATGAAATCTATTTGCATAGTCGGAGATGAAGTTTAAGTTTATGCCTGGCATTTATTTCTCAGACTGAAATTCTCTCTCACCTAGAAATGTTAGCTACTGCACGTAATGGGCGTGCATTTGGAAAGTGTCAGTACATTCATTCTTCAGAAGAAAAGATTGTATCACTACTGTTTAAATACTCTTGATTGTTTGCACAGGCTAAAGAGCATAGTCTTAAGTTCACTGTAAAATATCTGTCCACTCACACCCTGCTCAAGACTTCCTTTAAGGAATTCTTAATTTGGGGAAAATAATCCATCTCAAAGCCTAGTAACAACATATCTGAAAAATTACACGCTTGCTCTGGAATGTGGTTATTTGAGTTAGTTCAAACAGCACTTAGAAACATCAGCTTTAAGCATTCTCATAATAAGAGAAAAATATATTAACTGAACGGTTTCATTTCACCTCTTGGAAGGGACTACAAGTGAAATCAAACTTCTACAATTTCAAGTGCATTCAAGGTTACTGGGTTTTCCAGTTTGTTCTTCTAAGGAAATAAGCCTTATAGAAACATACTCATCTTGGCCCCTACTCATAAATTTGGTCAAATGAACCTGCTAGTTCAAAGGTTGACTGTGGCCTAGAAATCTCAAAGATAATTAAGCTCTTAAAAATTTGAAGAGCTAACCCAGACGAAGAGTTCCAAAATAACAGACCCTCTGAGAAAAAGGCAGCTCAATCTCTGCTGCTACCCAGTCTGTCTGGCATCAACCAGCTGGCCAACTAGGCTGTTCTTCCAGTCACTAGGGCTGTTGCCTCAGATTAACCACAATAAAGGTACTTTTCTTTGCTTGGCAGAGGTACGGAAGTTACTAGAAGAGAAGAAGGAAGAGGAGTTCTGGAAGAGAAGTCTGTAGAAAGTGGATTTATATAATTTACACCATTAAACTAAATTCACGCTAGTAATATATACACATTTTTTTCTATGGACACATGCACTCTAGCATTTTACACGATTACACCATCTGTCTTCGGAGTACATGTAAGATAATTTTTCAGTGTCAAACCAATCAGATGTACATTCACATTTACGATAACATATGACTTCTGGTCAACTACCTTTTCATCCCTGCCACTGCATTGTTCTAAGAAAATGTTAACTAACAGTCTTTTGAAACATTATTTAGGTTTATCAGGAAGCACAAACAGCTAAATTTATTGTGCTAACATTAGTGAGTACTCATACTATGCTATATTTGCAACAACAGAATGGGAAACCAGTACTCGATGCTCTCTTCAGTGAAGGAAATGACTTTATATACAATGTGTAGACTAACATGAGAAGTATCTGCACTCAGATTTCTTTATCCAGCCAAAGCAATTAGAAGAGAAATCAGCAAATTATTACAACATCGCAACTGCTGAGACAGTCAGCCATGCTCTGTTCTAGAAAGGAAAAAAAACACTAGAAATGTCATTACTCAGACTTCCAAGTGTTTTACAGGAACAAAGTAAATGTCTGGTAGACAAAAAACCAGATTTGATGGAATAAGAACTTTTTCCTAGCTTGAAATATATATATTGGCTGTGCCATGGAGTGCTTAAAAGGAACAAGCTTATACAGGGTCACAGTTAATGAATTCTTCAGAGATTTAATGACAGTTCTTCAGAGCAAAGACACATCTGTTGAACTGATTTCTCACTGCAGTTCAACATCCTTTGTTTCACTCTTGTGAAGCCTCAATTGTCTTTTAATTGTCTTTTATATACATTTTCTGACTCTGTAGCCATCATTCACCTTTTGCACATCCAGCAGCAGTACTGAAGCAAATACAGGTATTTAAGCATCTTCCCAGAAATAATAACAGACCAAGCAACTGCTTGTTACCACCCTAAAGTATTCTATCACTCTAGCACCATGACCAGAGGCTTCAACCACAACTGCCTGAGCTGCTCTGTGAACACATAGGATAAGAGGATCTTTTAAGACAAACATACAAGTAAAGAGACATTGAATAAATAACCTGCAGCTTCCAATATCCTTTTTTTTTTTTTCATTAAAAGCAGATTAATATCCTATCCATTTCTCCTCAGGGACACCATCATTGTTTTTGCTTCCAAACCAAGCCACACAGAGCCAGTAACAATTACCACACAGATAGTGCTCATTCTAATGATCTGTCTCTGAATGCCAATCCTAGCCTCCTGTATTGACATGCCTGCTTTAGAGCAGCCTTTTTTACACCAGAACAAAGGAAAAACAAAACCAAAAAACACCAACATATCAGACATACATACAGACCACGCCAATTTTTACTTTCTACTCATTTCCAAAAGACCATTAATCTAATATTAAGACCTCTGTACATACCACAAACAGGCGTGCAATGTCAAGAGCCAGGCTACAATCCTGCATGTACTCGTTTTTCCACTTCTGAAGGTGGTATGATGGAAGAGCAACTCACTAATTCTTCCATCTAGCAAAGAAAGGCATATGAATTTTGCTGCTATTTTGTTTGTCCAAAGTCTTGAGCTAGATGTTTAAATGGAAAGAAGAAAAAAACGACAAACAAAGTCCCCGGAAAAGTCAACAGAATCCATTAGGTATAAGGGCTGGTTCTCCAACTTCTTCTACACTCCCTTTCGTTTCCTGTGAAGCAATTTCCAAATCCAGGAATGTAAATGAGACGACATCCTTTTTGTTTGTTTCTGGTTCTGTTTTTTTTTTTTTTTTTCTCCCCTTTT
>NW_010193947.1:0-402 GCF_000695765.1 Mesitornis unicolor | reverse complement strand
CCCCCGACCCCCTCCCCACCACAGCGCCCCCCCCCCGCCACTAGAGGAACGCACATCGGACTGGAAGCCAGGGGAAGCTCGGAGCGCGGTCCCGCACCTGTCGCAGAGCTTCCCGGTCCCTGCCGCCTTCGCGCCCGTCCTGTGCTACGCCACAGACAAAATGCCCCCTCCGGGAGAGCAAGCTGCTCCTGACAAGGGTAAAGCGAGCAGCGCGGGCTGCTGAGCAGAGCACAACGCTCTGACGCGTTTGAGCGGGCGGCCTTTCTGCTTTTGGAAAGGGACAGAAAGAAGCTGCATGCCTCAGCACAGGTCTAGACCCTGCCTCCGCGCAGGCAGCGCGGCGGCTGCTCCCCGGGTCGTCAGCCCGGCCTTCCCCGCGTTCGCAGCAGGCAGGCAACGGCC
>NW_010193946.1:7056-40385 GCF_000695765.1 Mesitornis unicolor | reverse complement strand
GGGGCTGAAGATGCGCCTCGCCTCCCCACCGCCCGGCGGGGAGAGCGGAAGGAGCCCCGGGAGCTGTGCTTGGAAGAGTTTGAAACGGTGGATTTTACTCCCTATTCTGCGGTGCTCCCGTAGAAACATACAGACCGGCCGAGCGACTCTTAAGAGATTTTTTTAGCACTCCCACTTACGGGAGGTGGCAAAACTGTCCTGGTTTCCATATAGTATTTGCATGGCCTTCGTAATTATCGACAGGAAGCGGGTATTTCTCTGTAACCACAGGAGACTTTCCCCCCTCCCTTGCTTTGTGGTCTCAAAACTAAATGCCAGGGACTCGTAATGCAGTTCTCCACAGTACTCTTTTTACCAGTCATTCTCAAGAACCTGTTTCTTCTTTTTCTATTTTTTTTTTAATTGAACAAACTTGGCTTTTTCACCCCCCCCTTTTTTTTTTAACTCGACACATCCCCCTCTATTTTCTAGTGGTGTTTTTTTTTTACTTTTTTTTGAAACTTGCTACTATTCTGCTAGGTAGAAACAACAATTGCCTTGAAGAACTAACCGCCTAATGCAAAGCTTTGAGCAGTCGTTGGAGAAAACACACTTTTGAACTCTGAGGAGCATAATCAGGAGGGATTGTCGCTATCTATTTTCAACAGAGACAATATTTCTTAAAATGCAGTGTAGTGAAGGACTTGTGTATTAGCTACACCTTGTGAAATGGGAGTAAGCAAGCTTATGTTATGGTAATAAGCAATTGATGTTTTACCACTATATCATTAAAGTTAGTTTAACTTTTTTTCTTAAAAAAAAGGACTGTTTAAGTTAATTTATGTTTCAGTTTCTGTAAACATACGGGAAAAGCTGTGCTCGATCCTTTTAAGAGCTGCTAAATCTTAGTCTCCCTGGGTGTATTTCATCAGTAGGAGATGATATATTACTGCATATTAAAAATGTACACTGAAAGGATCCTTCTGCAAGTGGGGGAGAAAATACATAATTTACAAAGCATGGATATAAAAGGTTGTATGTGAATAATCTCTCTCTGCCTTATTAGCCATTTGCTAATTAAAGAGTGCCTTCTTGAAATATCCTGGTCAGAATAATCTGAAATCCTGGTTTAGGACTAAGTTGTCCTGGAAGCCATGGGTAGGTGTGGAAAAACTCTAATCTCTCTGAAAAGATAGATTAAAAAATTATTTTTATATATATATATACACACACACTACAGCTGCGTTCATCCTTTTACCTGACATGGCTATGTTCATATCAGCTTGTAGATGATGACTTTTGTTTGTTTCTTGACTGCCTAGCCAGTGAATAACAAAGGTGGATGGTGTAAACACTTTCCACCGGGGAAGGACAGTTGCACTCTAACCATTTCTGAGACGGGACCTACTGGCTAGGATTTATGGACAAGACTCCGTGTCTGTAGATTGTACAATACAAGCACGTTTTTAGAAAATGTGCTGTTAAGTCAGACTAACTGCCACCTTGCTGTAAACAGAAAAGAAGAATTTTGCTGAGGTTATTTTAATAAAACGCACTGTTTGGTCTGACTGTCTCAGACTGAGACTGTATTTGGATCCTTCCCAACCCGGCTCACTTGGTCTTAATACAGCTAAATAGGATTCCTGTCAGTTTGTGGGGAGCAGGGAGAGAGGGTGTAAAGCTGTTGCTCCAGGGGCAGATCTGTGCTCAGATGAACACAACAGCAGCCTTTGGCTGCCTGAGGAATGATAGCATAAACTCCTGGGACACACAGGGAGGCAGTTTTAGTTTCTGATGGGTATCTGACATGGGTACTAAATATTTATTACCTATGCTTGCTCACATGTGTCTTGTCTGCTTGGTGTAAGTATGTACGATGTCCCTTAGCAGGCTTCATCCTGCTGCAGGTGAAGTTTAACAAACTGGTCATCATTTGTCATCTTAGCTTTACTTGTAAACAAAAGCAAAATTTTGGCACCACCCTCCCAAAAAACCCACTAAGCTAAAGCTTATATGAAGCTTTTGTTTTAACAGAAATATGCAAGCACGTGCAGAGCTTACAGATAGTGCTTGGAAATTATTCTTTCAAAATTAAAATAAAAATTAAGTCCATTAACACTAGAGCATCGGTGATTTTGTATTTTAATTGAGTGCCAAACTGAAGTGCTAGAAAGCCAACTGTATTTTATATTCTGTGGTAACATTTACTCACAATTAGTTGGATCTGGTGCATGTCTGCAGTGTTTACAATAAATTTTAGCAACAATCTGGAAAATAGTTCTGAAATAAATATATTTGTTCATATAGGAAAGTATTAATTTATATTAACTTATCATTTAACACAGACATTCTGCCATGTGTAACAGTTACAAAGTAACAAAATTTCTCTGAGTTAAGCTATAATACATAACTTCTTGTACCCAGTGCATAAGGATTTCTGGCTGGAGTTCATCAGCAGTTCAGATATGTAATTTCCATCTAGCCTGTACAGAGGTTCATTAGGTTTCACAGGTGTTGAATTATTATGTAAGGAGATGAGTGATGTCATCTTGTCCAAATTTTGCTGTGTTATCTGAAAACAAGTGAAATGCTAAATAAAATTATTTGATCAGTCTTGCATCTTTTCTTTACCGAAGTGTCTGTGTGCTCTCTGCGTTTTTCCTAGATGCGCGTTACTGGAATGGACGGTGTTTTAGCTGAATTACATCCTTTTGCAAAACAAACCAATCTAATAAATTGTGGCTAGAACAGCACGGCTGCGGGCTAATGAACATTACTTACAGAACGAGAAGGAAACGTGATCTCTGTTCTATAGTCTTGTTAATCTGATCTGACTTCTAGCATTTGCTGTTACTTTATTGAAGGTGGATTTCTTTTGTTTCCTCTTGGGGGAAAAAATGTAAAGCTTCACAGGAAATTAAGCCAGCTTTGCAGTAGAGCATTTGAGGTAGCTTCATGCAAGAATTTTCAATACTTGTGTGTGTATATATAAAACTGTGTGAAGAGAGGACAGCAGTAAAAGCAATCTAACAGCTTCTGGTGCTAAAGATAAAATACAAGCGAATAATGTCAAGAGGCACCATTTTTTAATACATTTACTAGTGGCCTGTGGTTAGAAAGCTTAGCATAATAATTAAATCTGCATTTATCTGTGTCCAGGAAAGACCAATTCAAAGCAGAACCTAGAGAAGGGTTTTGAGGTGACTAGAGGCAGAAAGCCACCTTGCGATAAGAGTGTTTGGCTAGTTTAGCCTGGTAGAATTAAACAAGTTACCTCTTGCTTCACCTGTGTAAAATGCAAAGTGTTTAAATGCCAAAGAGGAGGAAGAACTGCTTTAAGCAGTACTTGTGGTTTAAGAGACTTTTAAACATTGGAGCAGTTAACTGTGCGTGGTGGCTTTTCTTCTCCCTGCTCCCTTTTTAGTCTCATCAGGACACTGTTCCAAGACCTAACATCCCTTGAGATAAAGTTGACAAGGACACAGTTGAATGCTGCTGTTGGTGGGAGAACTGGAACTGATGACTCCAAAGGGTTTTTTCTCAGCCCTGTGTTGTTAATAATGTGCTAATGTGTGCTAGGCATTAAGTGGTTAGACAAGTCGTCTATACCTGTTTGATGTTGAATATACATGAATTCTGAATAAACAACTGGAAGACAGCTTGCAAGTCTTCTGCCAAAGCTTTAGCTGTCTGTGAACAGATTATGGCATTGAAATTCAGCACGTTTATGATAAGCTAGCCCAAAGAGATGCTAGTGTAGTGACAGGAATTTATTTTAAATACAAATAATAGTAATTGTTTCCAGATCTTCCTAATTTATTCTTGACTGTGTATCTTCTAACTACACATAGCAGTGTTGTCTCCAAGTTCTTCACAGCAGATTGCTAAAACTGGACTGAAATAAAAATATCTTTTCGTATCCTTAAGTGCTCATAATTAATTAAAATACTCTTAGCTTATGGATAGCTATAGATTTAGTCAGGAATAAAATCTTATCCTTTCCTTGTAAGCGCCAATTGCAGCACATCAGATGATATAACGTGTGATGTACCTGATACCAGGAAGTGTATACTCTGGTGCAACATAGAAGCAGCTTCGATTTGCCAAATGTGAGAACTCCCATTCCTAGCTGCAAAAGGAGGGTGACGGGTTCTATTAATAGTAAATTTAGGGAGTAGTTCATAGATGACTGAAGTTATAAGAGAACGAGCTCACAATTGTGCCAAAACCGTGAGTTACTGCATGAGCTGAGTAAGCGTTTCTGAGGGCAGTTTGTTCTGGGATGCCAGCTGCAGCAGAGAAATCAAGGATGTTAACTGTGCTGCTAGTCACTGCTTAAAGAATCTCTTAGCCTTCTTAAAGGGCAAAAGGGGGGCAGATAAGCCTTCCTGTTCTTCTCCCTTCCTCCGCCCACATGAACGTCTTCCTCTGTCCATGAGGGGGAAAGAAAAAAAATAAGTCTGTGGTATGTCAGGGCTTTTTGAGAATAAGACTTCTTGATGACCACTGAAGTTCCCGCATCAGCGCCGTTCTTGTTTGACACTCTGTGTCCGAAGAGCTTTATGCACCCTGTAAATCCCATAATCGCTCTGTTGACCTTGAAGGAAGGCAACGCTGCCTAAGATCACTGATCCACACTGTGTTAAGTAATGTGTTGTAGCTGTGTTTTGTGCTTGCTTTGAAGCCTAGTTTGAGCATTAGATAACATTTAGCCTGTTAGCTGAGACATACAGCTCTGCAGAAGGAACTGATGTTTCTGGCTTTTACTGAGCCATTTATGGGATCCTTTCTGCTACGAAAATGAGAAAATTGTTACTATATGAGTCTGGAAACAAGGTGTAGCTCAGTGTAACAGCTGACCATAATGCTTCTATATTGCTCACCTCTTCAGATCCAGATTTTGTTTCTCTGTCCAGTTACTACATTATGGGGAAAAATAACCTGCCTTCACTGTCAGTCCTCATCTTTGAGATGCATGAGTAGCAGCCTTGTGCTCAGCTGGGACTGAAGAGCACCTGGTACTGTCAGCTGTCAAAATCAAAATCTTGAGAATTAAAATGCAGGCCTCTCACCTTCTAATGGAGCAAGCAAGAGAAACTGTTGCTTGATGACCAAGGACGTGTATTTGGCTCCCTATTGTGTCAGCTCAATGGGAGAGGTGCTAGCTAGGAGAGACCTACCTTCAGAAGGTCTGTAGCCTTCTGCTAGCTTTGAGAAGGGAGTACGGCATTGTCCTGTTTGAAAGAGGGTTGTTGTGCACTGGTTTCTCCCTCCCACTTTCATAAGCAAGTGCTCTAGCTGTTGTGTAAAACTCAGGCATCACTATCACCATCTTTTCCTCTCCTGATTTTGTGTGAAAATGTCCATGTTTGCCATGGTTGTCCTAACCTCTGTGTGGAATGTGTGTGAGAGGCTCCTCTGGGGATGCAAGTGGATGGACATCCAGTTGATAGATCTTGAGCAGGCTTATGAAATGGGTCCGCAGCTGCTACCTGAAAAAGTAGAGATTAAAGAATCTCACATTTGTATCAAGGTGCCTGAATTTAGCTTGTGTAGGCCAGTAGCGGACTTCAAAGTCTGTACTTTGGATCTGGGCTTCAGAGTTCTTTGTGGAAGCTAAAGTTGTGTAACATATAGCTGCGCATACTTTAATTGTGAAAGCTTAGCTGGCTAACTTTTTGTCTTTGTAGAGATAAGTGATTATAGAAAGTTCCTGGTGCACAAAATATGTGGTGTGTATTAGTGGGTAGATTTGCATAATTGATATTTGGTGACCTTGGTGTGGGAAAGAATAGCTTTCCCCTTTAAAAATTGATACAGCCGTGCAGGCAAACTTTTAAAAGTTACTTTTTCTGCCCCCACTGTGCTCCAGGTACATTTTCAGAATCACTGGTGCACACTTATTTGCCATCACACTTCTATAGTGAAGAGCTTCTGAAGATTTTCATCTTGGAAGCCCTTGAGCTGCTTTAGGGGTCAGGAAGGGGTATTTTGCTGCTCCTTCCAGTCACTTTTCCTGTGAAATCTGTAACTTCTCAAGAGCAATCTCTGTGCATAGGTGACGTTTCAGGACTTGCAATGACCTTTATCTGGGAGCAAATAGTACCTGTTGCATACTGCTTGAAGTAACTTGTTGGAAAGTGTAAGCATCATAGTGTAGTGGGTTATCAAGCTATCAGAGGTGATCACATCACATAATCCCACTCATAAATTTCACAGATGCCGTGTGCTGCATTCCACTAAAGTCCATGAGGTAAAAGGAGAGAGCCTGGTAAAAGAACAGTTAGAACAGAAGGGTGGGGTATCAATTCAACAAATCTCTTTTTGACAAGTGGATTCATATCTAGAGTGCAGAACGAACATTTATCATTACGTGTGACTTGTTACACTGCTCTTTCTCCTTAAGTAAGTGGAGTTCCTCTTCATTCTGCACTTTGACTTCTATAAGAGCATGGCTGAACTTGCTAGGTCAGGCAGAAAGCCCCTGTAGCCTAATAGTATACTTCTGATGTTGGCCAAAAGCTGATGCCTGAGGAAGAGAATTTCAAAGATATGCACCATTGCTCTCCTCTGAGCTGCTGAGGTAGTGGGGGCTGAAAGCTCATGTATAATGAGTTACTAAATGCATTTCTGAGAACTTGTCCAGTCTCCCCTTCAAACCATGTGAACTCCAGCATCCACAGTATGCTTTAACAAAGGTTGTCCTAAATAACCTTCACGTTGTTTGGAAAGTTATCTACAAAACTCCTTGCTACAGCACTATTTGAAGAACTTTTTTCTTGTTCAGAGTGCCGATTGCCTGTAGTTTTTCTATTGGTAGAGCAATGAACATGTGGTCCTTGTTCTCCTTGTTCATGTAACTCATGGATTTATATGCTTTTATGTCCTAGCCTCAGTTAATTTTCCTCCAAACTGAGAAGTCCTAACCAGCTTAGTTGATCCTTCCATGGAAATTATTCTGTGCTTTTGAACATACTTGAGCTACTTCCAGTTCACATCTGAGAATTACTGCCTTGCATCCTGTAATGTCTCCATCTGGAAAGAATACAATTGGGAACACTTCTCCAACAATTCCTTCTTGGTCCCATTAAACTCTTAGGGCATAATCCTGTGAGAGAGCAAGTCATAGGCTCTCCTTGTGTTCACACAGCTGACCCTGCTCTGGTTGAATGACTCAGAAGAGCAATCATGCTTTCTGCTGGTACTATTCATATAGGGTTTACTGAAAGTGGTGTGTGCTGACAGACCGTGGTGTTGCCTGGTCTGCAGGTGAGTATCAGACGTTTGACTCTTCAGCATGGCTCTGGGGTTTCCATGCATGTTGCTCTCTAGAGCCTGTGCCTCTGCATAAGCACTGGAATAAAAAGCACCAGTATCGGTGCTCAGATTCAGGGAAAGCTCTGAGGCTATGACAGCTTTTTATCAAGATTATTCATGGCTTCTGATGCTGCCCCTGCTTGTTGTGACTTGGTACTGGGAAGTTCAGCTTTTGCATCAATTGTTGCATGCCTGTCATTTCTAAATGAAAAAGCCAAGCAGAGGTATGAAATAATGTTTGTGTTCTGGATCAAGACTACAAGATACTCAGTTATTTTTTTCTTTTCCCTTGCAGGGATTGCAGAAGGTTCATATTACTTTAAGTAGCTGACTCACATAAGTATTGGAGATCTTAAATTGTTTAAAAGACTCTGAAATGGTAATAAAACTTGAGAACTTAAACCTCTGTATTATCTGCACTTGGTCCCACACTGATGTTTTTGATGGAAGACCATGAAAGATGGTCTGATGTGTTCTGGACTCTGAGTAGCTTCTTGAGATAAAGCCTATTTGGGGATTGGTTGTGAGGCTTTCTTTAAACTTCATGTGTAAAGCCTTAGTCTTGCAACTTCGTTATGTCTAATTAGATGCAACAGCTGGCATGATAAAACAGTCCGCGTGTGAGGGCATTTTATCCAGTGGCCCGTAGCTTCCCTCTGTGTTTGTCCTTTGGGTACAAAGGAGCTATTGTTGCTGCAGTCTGTGTTCCTAACTCCATCCTAACATCCGCTGAGGACAAACAGGCTCACCCAGCAGCTGTGTGCTCCTCCTTTAAAGAACAGCCTACTGCTTGTACACACATACTCTGGCAATGCTAGTAGAGCATCGTACAGCATCAGAGGGTCTTTACAGTGTTAATGTATTTCAACAGAACACTGTAAACCCTCCTGCTGCTTCCTAACGTCATCTGTGTTCAGAGTAAACCATTCCTGTATCCTTCACAGACAGTGAGAGCAAGTGTTTTGCGTGAAAAACATCTGTGGTCCCTAAATGTACAGGGCTTTGTTTAAGGGCAATGTCCTGGGGCCTTTCAGGCTTAAACTGCATTGCTTTGTCTTGCCAGAACACAGAGCTGTGCCTAGGTAATTTTATATTTTTAAAAAATTGAATTTTAAAATTTAAATAAAGACCTCTGTCTCTCAGTTTTTCAACTTCTTCCTATCTTGAGACAGAATGATGCGGTTTGCCTGTTAGGAAAGAGTTGAGGGAAACTTTGGTGGGTGGAGAAAGACTTTTCTCTGGGAAGAGCACTTGCTTGGTTTTACTGAGCCACTTATTTTAACTGTGCAAAGCTGACCAGAGGCAGAGAATCTGGAAGCTTGGCTGAGGTCTGGTCATTTGGGAACTGGGACCATCAGAGATGCAGCATCACGTGTACTTGCTGTACCTGCGTGAAATCTCCATGATCATCTGGTACACAGAGCGTTATTGCTTGACCTGAGATAAAGAACTGAATTACAGCTATGGCTGCTTCTCAGCTTTTCACACAGATGCCTGCTATGCAGTTGTTATATGCTGATGGAAAATATATGAGACTTTGGTTAAGGAACTTGAGATAGGCATGCAATTTAGTATGGCATCTTCTTCTTCACAAATAAACTAAAACAGTTCGAAATTATGTTCTAGGATTATCTTAATGTTTAATTATAAGGAAGGTTTCATGCTGTCTCACAAAGAAGAGTCGAGTGACCTGGCTGCAAATCAGACTCCAGGGGTTGGCTTGCTTGTGATCTTCTTGTGTATGTTAGCAGGGATGGGGAAGTTTGTTCTGAAAATTCAACCTGCTTTGCTAAAACTGGAATTTCTGGATGACTCCCCAGATCTGGATATTCAAGGTTTTCCTGCCCATGTGAGCCCTCCCCTGCACCTGTTCATCCAAAGGAGTCTTTAGCTTTCAGATTTCACTTCAAAATTATTCTTGGCTTCCCCTCAAAGTACTTTTTCACTCTTCGGAAAAACTTCCACAGATGTTGTTAAAAGGCTTTTTCAACTTTCATGAGATCAGCAAGCACCTGGGCTTTGAGTAAACTTACAAAGTTTCAGTTAAGTATAGCTGATATGGTTATTGCTCCTTAAATACTGGCAATTGCTACCAAAAAAAATTATGGTTGTACAAGCTGTTGCATTAAAGTTGACTGGTAGTTAAGGTAACAACCATGCTGGACAATTTTAAAGTAACTACTAGCTGTCTAGATTATAATATACAACTGTATTTAGCATCAGTGGTATTTCCCCCTCTCATGGGAAGGTGAGCAAGGTTTTAAGGAAGCAAGACCAGCCTATTCAACTTTAATTTTCCTGGTTGTGAAGGCAGCAGTACCTAGCTCTGCTTCATAGACGCTTCAGAGACTCAGAGGAATTCCACTGGAACGTGACTTAATGTTCCCATTTGTTTGCAATGAGGAAGCAATGTTCAACACAATGAGATTTGAACTGAAGTGTGTCCTTCAGTTTGCAGTGCGTCCTTTTGATTTAACATGGTATGCGGAGAAACTGGGTCGGTTAAATCAGTGCAGTGAGCTTGTCAGTCAAGTGGGTGCCAATGTGGCTGCCCCCTGTTCGTGTTTTGTGAACCGAAGTGGCTGCTTTGGTTGCGAACTGTGTGCTCTGCAGTGTGGAAGGGAATGCTCAGGACTGTTTTGCTGTGTGGCCGCTGCCCTCTCTCAAATGCCAAGATTTGGGCAGGTAGTGCAGAAAGGACTCTGGTACGGGAGCAGGAAAGGAGTACGTGGATCGTACCAAAAGGCTTTCTTCGGTGTTTTGGTGCACATCTCTTTCCCACTCTCATAGGAATCAGATTTTCCTTCCCACAGAAGAGAAATTGCAGGTTTGTGGTTTGCCTTCTAACTTTAGCTTCTTGAGAGCTTTTAAATCATAAAAATGTAGCACTGACGAGGACTTGAACCTGTGTTATCCCAAGGCTGCATAGAGGTGGTTACGTAGTATCCCAATAGCTTACTGCTGCAGTAATTATTGTTTCTCTTTCTGTTACTCAGCCTGCAAAATAAGAGAGTTTTTTTGGTGGTTTTCTTCTAATGAGATTAAAAGTTTCTTGCTTCTCTATAAACACTTCATGTTTCAGACAACTCCCATTTGGAAGAGATCAGTGCCATGCTAACAAATCAGCTCCAGTTTGAAGCAAACAAAAGCAAAAACAAAAAAAAACCTCCAAAAAATCAAACCAAAAAACCACCACAACCAACCTAAAAACCCCCGACCCGCAGGTTAGTACAAACTCTGCTTGATTAACCTGTTCCTTTCCAAAAGAAGCATTCAAATCATGGTGACAGCATTCCAACTGGCAAGTCACCAGGCAAGCAGAGTAGAACAGAACAGTCACCTTCTGTAATACTTCTGGTGACAAATACACTCAAGAATGCAATTTTTCCTTCTGTGCAATAGCATCACACCAGGAAATACGGTGTTTTTTCTGGAGATTATAATAGATCACATCCTTGCCTGCAGTCCTGCTGTAGCCCATTGTTTGCAAGCCTGTAATTTGTTCATCTGTCTGCCTCTTGTCCCTTCTCACTTCTCTGTCACACCTGTAGCTATTTCTCAGACCTACCAAGATTCACATACCCTCCCAAAGTTGTCCTCTCCCTTCCAGAGTCTCTGAATCCTTAGCTGGTGACTTCAGTAACTTGTGGACAGAGAAATGCAGACTCTGAAATGTTAACAGGTCAGCTCTGAGCTCTGGAGCCTCTAGGGATTTTTTCCTAATCAAAGTTGAAAATTTTCCCAAAATAATTTTCGGGAGCTGGGACTACAGTTCCTCCATCAGTTAGCACAGTATCTTTCATTATTGGTGGGCCCGTAACCAACAAACGCTAATGCATGGAGGGTGGAAGAAGAGAGAGCGATTTCAGTGCCCTTCTGATGCTCCTATGTGAAATTATTTTTCTTGTTACCAGGTACCTGATCACTACCCAGACCTATGAACAGGTCTGGTTGCTAAGGTTGAAATGCATTGCAACTCGGGGCAAAAAGCTTGTCTGTTATTTATTACAGTAGTAGTTGGTGGTGGTGTGGTGGAAGAGGAGAAATAGCACACAGACCTGCAGAAGTGAGAATCGAAGCTTAATACTACCGCTTTCTTAATAGTATTCTTAATACCACTGCTTTCTCTAATTTGTTATGACTGCCATATTCCTTCAGCACAAGCGTGTCCATTGTACGTGCAAGAAACCTTAACAGGCCTGCATGTGGTTTTTCGCCGTATGCGCTGTGCAGGTGCAGTACTTCCAAACCTCTCTGTGCCGCTTGGTTCATCTGCTTACCTGTACTAGCTACTTGCCTGGATTTCCCGATATCCAGTGACTGAGGAAAGAAGGCATGCCTGTCCAGGTCTCTCTATTTATCATAATACTAACTCCCAACTCTTGGAAAGATGCTTCACTAGCATTTGCACTTGTAAACCTGCTATTTAAGCGGCTCTGGTCTTTAACCCTCCTTGTAAAGAGGAAGAAAACATTCCTGAGCATTGTCTGAGGCGTTTAGAGCTGCATAATGATAATGATATGCAACACGTTAAGTGCTAGTTTGTCTGGTGCATATGAGGAAAAGTTGGTATTTACTGCCCTTTACTTTATGGATTCACTGGAAATAAATTGTATGGTGTGTTAAATGACAGGAAGAAATTACATCTTGCCTATCTAGGATTATTGGCATGCTGTGTACGTTTAAAAACACTTTTCGTGTATAACAGCCACGTGCTCTGCTCCCCCCTCCAAGCACCTGTGTTCTGAAACAATTAAAAACTGCTTTATTTTTGGTTATGGCTTCAGTTTTGTCCTGGGATATTGCTAGGATTTGGTAGGGATCTTAGAAATGATCTGCCTTGCCTACACAGGGTAAGCAGGACTCCACTTGTGAAAGCTGTCTTAACTCTGCCTTGCTGTTCTGTTGCTGATAGAAATCAGTCTGAGTTGTTCTCTCTTTTCCTCCCTAACAGTATCTTGGATTGGTTAGCACCTTGGGTTTTGATTTAATCGTCTTGGTGCCATGGGGAGTTCTGTGTGGTCTCTGAATGCCAAACTCATCTTCTCTTGACCTAACAGGCATCAAGGTTTCTTCAGACTGTCTAAACCAGGGTTTCCAGTGGGTTAACTTCTGTTTGCCTGCTTCATGACCAGCTGCTCTGTAGTTAAAAGCTTGTGTGGAGTGGTTGTAGCACATCTCTTGAGAAACACTGTTAAAACCATTATGTTCTTCTCGAAATCACAGCTAAGGTTTGAAGATGAGAAGCAAGGGGACTTCATATAGCAGGAAGGAGACTCAAAGGATTTTCCCAGGCAGTCATCAACCCGTTGAAGTGACAACTGCCAGAGGCCTTGTCCCTTCATGCTCTGCCCGAGCAGCTTTTCTGAGGGCACACCAGGGAATTCCTCTTTATCCTGCTGGTTGCTCAGCCCTTTGAGAACACAGAAATTAACCTTTACCACACGCCTCAAGTGTCCTTGAAAGCTTTTGGATAACCAAGTAGTCATGTTCCTGCAAGCTTGTGGCTTTAAATTATTGAAGTGGAAAGCAGATGACTTCAATTTCTGGTTTTAATGCTAACATAATTCTTAAAAGCCATAGCAGGTAGATGGCTTTAGTACTAAATAGCTCACTATGCAGCTGATCC
Source organism: Mesitornis unicolor (assembly GCF_000695765.1). Taxonomy (NCBI): domain Eukaryota; kingdom Metazoa; phylum Chordata; class Aves; order Mesitornithiformes; family Mesitornithidae; genus Mesitornis; species Mesitornis unicolor. Next base: position 27,460 of record NW_010193946.1, on the reverse strand, counting down.
TTTAGGAAGCGGACTGTATCCAGAAGGGTCTTTTAGAGTTGGAGTAATGCAGGGTATTCGCCTGGACAAGGGAGTTTACAGTAACCACTAAGGGGATAGAGTAAAAGATGAGTTTACTGGTACTGACTGGAATTCTTTGCTCAGCCAACATCCCGCAGGTTTTCTGGGAAGTAGTGGGAAGCCCATCCTGTCAGCTTCTTCAGCTTGTAGAGTGATAACGTATTTTACACCCACTGTGGTGTTTCAGCCAGAAGTACAAATAACTCACACAGTACAGAACTGTGGATTACAAGCATATGTTTTCTTGAAGGGGGTAGAAAGGGATTAGAATATGATTAGGGATTTATTGTTGAGAGGGATTAAGCAACAGGAGCTTTTTAAGGTCACATCTTCAAGTTGCAGTCTTACTGTTTCTGAGAATTTGGTATCTGAATTTCCCCTCTCTTGCTACACTGGAAACTGTTTGGGAAACCCCTTTGGTTTTCAAGGCACAGGAAGAAGGCCTTAGACACACTTCCATGCTTTGTTATGGATCCCAAGTGCTATGGCTAAAGGAGCTCTTAGAAAACCTTTCTTGCTTGCTCTTTCTTGTTGCTATTAGAGGAATTTAAAAAAAAAATCCTAATTTAAAGGACACTGCTTTAGAAATACAGCTTGAAAGTGACAGGGCACCTAAGCAATCATCATCTCTGGTTTAGCAGCTGGGAACTGCTGCATTGTCAAGGTTTTGTAGTGAGCAATTTGATTCTATTCCTCTCCTGCCCCTTCCTCTCATTTCTTCAAACATGTGCCTCTGCGCTGGGCACCAGTGCCGCAGCTGTAGCAGGCTATCCTGGTCTGCCAGCTCTGGCTTTCTGTAATGTCACATTTATAAAATGCTGGGAAAACGTCATGAACTCCTATCTGTGTGTGGCTTACCTGTTGTCTGGCCTTGTATTTACATGTCCACTTTTTCTTCTCTTTCCTTCAAAATACCAAGCTGCAAGTCTAACTTGTTAGTAGAACAACACTACACGATCATTGCCGTTTGGGGTATTTTTACTTTTTTTGAGGTTGTTGGATGTTTTTGGGACCTAGCATAGTATTGCAGGCAATATGGTCTCCTGTAGCAGAACAGCTGGGAGATAATCCTTTCCTGATTTGCCGTTTTGCTGGTCCTTATGCTGTTCTCTGCAAGCTTGGTTGATTCTGTTGTCTCCTGATTAGCTGCTGATAGACTTTTTCTGGTCATTAAACACTTTTGCCTTCTTCAAACATAAGTAACCCCTGTCTTGCAGTCTACTTCTGTCATTGCAGTAAATCTGGTTATGTTTTTTCTTCACTTAACAGCAATAGCTTGGTGAACTCTTGCCTTGTAGTATCATTTGGTACCCATAACTGCTGTTTTTACGTGCAGAGTAGATTTTTATGAGGGGAAGAATGAACGTTTATTAGGTTAATGCTGATTGCTTTCTAAGAATAATCTGCAGCCTTTTGCCTTTAAAACCTCAGATTAATTCCAGCCCTAATATAAATGGAAGTTAAGTTATAAGTCTTAAATTTAATTTAGTCATTAGGACCTTTCGTAATCCGAGGGATGGCCTGCAGGCAACTATGCTGCATGCTCACAGGAGCCCATATTCCAAGGGGTTTTAGGCCTGGAGTGGTCAACTCTAAAATGCCCTCTCATTCAACCAGAAGGTCAATCAAATCCTGTGCTGAGTAGGAAAACCTGCAGAGCAATCTGGATAAGACAGCAAAGTCAGTGTCCCAATTAACTTTGCTGGTGTGATAACACAAATCTAATTGAGGCGTGTGTATATTATAGAGGTTACGGTAGTGCGTCAAAGTGTGGAGACTGTATGGTACACCAAGTACTGTGTTAACACCGAGAAATATCTTTCAGTACATCTTAAACAATGCTTTTTGTTTTTCTCCTCAGATCAATGTTCGAGTTGTTACTATGGATGCAGAGCTGGAGTTTGCCATCCAGCCAAACACGACAGGCAAACAGCTGTTTGACCAGGTCAGTGAAGGGTTGGTATGGACTCTTGTTGCTTAAGCTTGGAGTACATTTCAGACTATAGTGTTTTCTTAAGACTTCATTCCAAACCTACCTTTCTTTCTTCTCTCCACCTCCTAATCAGAGGGCCCTAGTCCAAACTAAGATCTCTAAATTCCATCACAGTTAAGGAAAAAGCAAAACTCTTTGCAGGTATGTTACGTTCCAGTGAAACTTGTCCTCTGAGCAATGCTGGGTGATGAAGTGTCATAAGGGATCTAAAACATCTAGATAGCATAGGTGGTGTGTGAAAAATGCACCTCTTGCTTTAAAATACAGCTTAACTCTTGCTTATTACTTAAATTCTAAAGTTGAAATGTTGTCCCTGTCCCTGTGTATAAAACTCTAAAGAATGAGGTCTTCAGATGGCTGACAAGGCATAGCTGCATTCATTCAGGAGCTGAGTTGGAGGTGGCCACTTGCCACAGATGTTCAAGTTTGCCAAACTACTGGCGAACCAGAAGAGTTTGTGATGTCCATGCAGCACGTATAACAACACCCTTGGAAAAGGCCACTGTGCAGCAGGATGGAGGAGAGACTTGCCCAGCCTGCCTCTGGGGGTTCCTGTGGAAGTGGAGGGCATGAGTAACCAAGGCTCTCCTCCCCTGCTGTTATTCTTCCTGCTACTGCATTAGCAATATACAGGTCTGTTTGGAGATGGACCTACAAAGGTCAGATAAAGACAACTAAAATAAACAAAAAGCACTTTGTAAAATGTTATTATTTTCTTAAGTGCCTTTCTCTTATGAAACTGAAGTAAAGCCTAGATTGCAGCAGAATGATGTAACTTACTGTTCTGGAATTAAAACAAACGAACAAAACCACACACAAAAAATCCCACCCCAAAACCCCCACACTTGCTTCTTTTTCTGCTGGAATCTGAAAACTAAGAATTGATCTATGCAGACTTCAGTTACATGTCTTAAGCTGTTAAAGCAATTCCTTTGCACTTCTCCCCATGTCCCCTGCTAGCCTTGATAGCGAAAGGTGGTTGCACTTTAGTAGGCAGAAATGGCTGAACAGTGTCCGTTCCTTCTGAGATTTTGTTGTGAGATAAACATCAAGTATTCATTGATTGGAAATTTGGTGAAGTGCATATGAAATGTCTGCATTTTTATGGAACCAGCATTTGCTGTTTGACCTTCCCTTCACTGCTGACCACCCTTGCATCAAGGTAGTTTCCTCCTCCAGCCCCTTCCAGGTTTACCCAAACCTGAGAACTCTGGTTTCATTTCTGGGGATACAGAAAGCCAAATGCCTAAAATCCAGGTTTTGGAAAGCAGTGCCTTAGACAGTGTAAGTATGTCTTATGTTCCTTACAATAAGGATTCACCAAGGACATTTTTCTCCCACATATATTCACTGATGTTTACAAGCCTTATGAAGAACAGCTGGAGAAGAGAAGGCTGAGGGGAGACCTCATCACCACCTACAACTACCTAAAGGGAGGTTGTAGAGAGGGAGGTTGTAGACAGGTGGGTGCTGGTCTTTTCTCCCAGGTGATGGAGGACAGAACAAGTGGAAATGGCACCAAGCTGTGCCAAGGGAGATTCAGGTTAGAGATAAGGAGGAAGTTCTTTACTGAGAGGGTTGTCAGAGGCTGGAACAGGCTGCCCAGGGAGGTGGTGGAGTCACCATCCCTGGATGTATTTAAAGAGCGGGTAGACGAGGTACTTAGGGATATGGTTTAGGGGGTAGACAGGAGTGGTTGGACGTGATGATCTTGGAGGTCTTTTCCAACCGAGCGATTCTGTGATTCTGTGTGATTCTGTGATCTGTTAAGAGTTAGGGCCCTCTCTCTGGCAGAAGAGAACCTACTTTCTTGCTCTCCAGCTGAGAGGCATAAAATTCTGAGAACATGGAAAAACACAGGATGCTTCAGATTCAAGATGCTTTTCACTTGCTGCCTATGTAGTTCTGGACTTCAGAAGACTCTGCTTGTTGCAGCACTTACTACACTATTGGGATAAATTACCACCTTGTGAAAGTTTGCTCCTTACATCCTGTGGATTGAGTTTAAAACCTGTGCTTGCAAATTCTTACCCATAGTCCATATCTTGTTGGGGTGCACTTCTGTGTTTCAAGAGAAGACCAAGGTAGAAGCATGCAGCACAAAACCAGGGCAGGAGAAGATCATGTGTTTAGCTGCAACTGTTCTGACGCCCTCTCTTCACTTCTGCTGTGAAAGCCTTTTACTAGGCCCTTATCTCAAGTGGAATTTACACTTAGATGAAGTCTATGGGGGCAACAGATTTTCACAGGTATGAGGAGTGGCCCAACTTGAACTGAAAAACCACAGTGGGGGGAAAGGGCATTGAAGCAGCAGGCTATTTTTGGAAACCACAAGATGGTTTTTTGGCATGCTGTCAGCTACCAAACCCACTCTGTCAGTGCCCTGGTGCTTTAGGCTTTGCTGACAGAAGTGTATCCTCCATGTAAGGTTCATTATAGCTCCCTTTTATAGAAAGCGGAGAGTGGTGAAACCTGTGAATGCTGAGTTCAGCTCTGCTCCAGCCAGGCCTATGTAGAGTTTACACTGCAGTGGTCCTGGCATTTTCTGGGAGTGAATGCATTGCTGGGAGGCACAGTCCTGGGCAAACTTAAAATTTGTTGCTTCATGCATTTGAGGAGTGGGGGAAAGATGTCTCCCAGCTTGAATATAATGCATTGGTTCTTAGTTTTACCTGTTTTGCTGTGGAGGAAGTTTACAAACCATATCCCAGAATACAAGCTAAAACATTCATGTCTTCGTTCTTCACGTTGGAGCTCAAATGGTCAAATTGAAGTTCAGCTTAATACTTTCTCCTTCCTTGCCTTTAGTTTTGGGGAAGAACTTGAAAGGTCATAACTTGTGCAAGCTTTCTAACTTGATTTATAAAAAAGTGTACTTTTTCCGTTGCAAGAGACATTCAGAGATAATGACCTGGTAAGTGCTTGATTTATGCAATGCTATTTTAATGAAGTTACAACACTTTTTTTGTGCAACAGGAAGTATCGCACAACTCACCCCTGCTTTTCTGGTAGATTGAGTAAAGCCGAGTTCTGACCCTTCTAAGAATATGCCTAGCTATCAGAAAACTTGTCTGCTCTGAGGTGAAACCAGCCACTTTGGAGGAGGAGGGAAAAGGAACTTCAATCAAGTAAAGGCTGAAGTATTTTCAGACCCCAGGTCTTTTTTAAAAGGGTTTTTTTGTTTGTTGGGTTGTTGCTTGCTTTTTTTTTTAAACATAAACTCTAGTTATAATGTATGGCCCTGCTGAAGTAGAATATGTAGACCACAGCCTACTAAATACAGCCCACAGTGTCTACCTATGAAGCTATCCCGTTTCCTCAACTAGTAGACACTGACCTCTTTATCCTTAAAAGACATTTTTCATACTACTATGCAGTTTTCTTGGCCTTATATCGCTAAACTTTCTAGATTGCTTGTTATTCAGCAATGTCATTCAAACAGTAATTCTCAGAGTGCTGATCAGGATGGTGCATTTTTCCCCATCTCCCTTACCTTACTGTAGCTTACCGGTAAGAAAATTTAAGTGAAGCTGCAGCAGAAACTAATGAAGTATCCTAGAACCGTTGTATCCAGCAATACTATAAATGGGAAAGGTGAAACAGGCCCTTGGTTGAGATCTCAGACCTGTTGAAGCCAGTGTTACTACAGCCTCTGGAGTCTGTCACACTTTCCTAACTTGCGAAGTAGTTTTAAAAAGCTCTCGCCTGGTGGTCTGCTCTGCAAATAACGTCAAGCAAGTGATCCAGATATGTATGTAGTGGATCCTTCCAGATCTCAGCTCTGTCTAGAGCACAGCTTTATAGGTAGATGAGCTGGCAGCAAACTACTGAGCTATAAGAACAAGTGGTCAAGAGTAGGAGGAGGTCAGGAACTAGGCTGTCTTCTCCACTGAGGAAAAGGAGCATGTCCAAAAAAGACTATTTTCACTAGTAAGTGTGCCATCCAGTCAACGGATGGTATTTTTGGGTCTTTCATCTGGTTAGTATTTACAATACATGAAATGAAATTTGTCCTAATATTGGGCCATCAGTATGTTTTGTCCATCAAAACCAGTCTTTGTGCAAGTTTAAAAAAACCAGTACCCTTGACTGAGAATACTTGTAGCTTGTTTTAGTTCTCAAAACTGCAGAGGGAGCTTACTGCAGCAGCTGTGTAAAGCATCCCTCAGTTGCTTCCTCCAGCCAAATCATCTTTGGTGACTGGCAGACAAGATCACTGCAGCCATTAGTACTGCTATCCAGTTGTAGTTGTACTAACACCGTTACAGACCATCTATCCATAAGTTTTGATGAGAGAAGTAACTTGCTGCTTCATCAAGTATAGTTTTGAGAAGGGCCAGTAGACAGAAGCAAGCAGAAGGCCCACCTGCTACCAGTGTACCAGTTTGTGGCCTGTCACTTGCCCCGTTTGTCTTTCCTGGTTTCCCCAGAATCATCATCTCCTAGGAACTGGGTGGGACAAGTAGCTTACCCTGTGCCATTGCTGTCATCTACTACAGCAGCTGTAGATCTTTGTCTGCAAGATGAAATCAAGAGATGCCAGATGGGGAGATTTAGGCTGTTGCCTTGGGTGATACAGGACTTGAGAGGGTACCTGGACTTAAAGTGAACTGTTACCTACACTAACTTTCTTCCTTTATGTTACAGGTGGTTAAAACCATAGGTTTGCGAGAAGTGTGGTACTTTGGACTTCAGTATGTGGACAACAAAGGATTCCAGACTTGGCTGAAGCTTGATAAAAAGGTAACAGTCATCGGGCTAATTGCTGAACAGACATTAATGCTTATATGATTCCTGATTTGTTATTGGCTGCAACTTTATAAACCTTGTACCTGTTGTTGATTGTTCCTTCTCATAACTCCAGGATTATTTTTAGAGAAAACTTTGTGACCTCCATGGGAACTGTTTGGGTGAGGTGTGGCATAGTGGGTGTTTGCCCCTTCTCTGTGAATCGTAGAAAGCTTTATAGTATTTGTCAGATATACAGCAGCAGCTTGAGTACTTTGTTAGGTAGATGCAGCTATTCTTGCTGTGTCTGGAGGAGCATCTTGGCTAGTGATGGTTTTAGTCTCTGCTTGTGCAGGATCAGTTGTTACTAATCAGAGGTCACTTCAAGGCTGGGCGGTTGTGACAGAGTGCAGGTGCCTCTGATGTGCTCTTGTTTGTGGACGTGCAACTCTTCTGAGGGTGTGAAGAGTTTCCTGATGAGGCAGTCAGTGACACACCTGTTTAATGGCATGGGGCTGTTCTCTGCCAAACATGTATGACACTGGATGGGTTTGCTATCTGATACAGCATGGTAAATCATTCTCCAGTGACCAAGGTTTGCTGTGCAAGCAGAATTTTACTGGCTTTGTTGGAAAACACAATGCGTCTCCCCTGTGTTCTCATACCAGTAAGCAGCCAGAATTAAGGAATGAGTTGGCAGTCACCCACCTTTTGAGGCAAATGCCCCTAATCCCTTTCTCTGTGTAAAAGCGGTTTATTCCATTGTTTGCAACCCTGCTCAGTGGTGGTGTCACCTCTGTCCTCAGGTTTCTGCTCAAGAAATCAGAAAGGAGAATCCCCTCCAGTTCAAATTCCGTGCCAAGTTCTTCCCAGAGGATGTGTCTGAAGAGCTGATCCAGGACATCACGCAGAAGCTCTTCTTCCTGCAGGTGAAGGAAGGGATCCTCAGCGATGAGATCTACTGTCCTCCTGAAACTGCAGTACTTCTTGGCTCCTATGCTGTGCAGGCCAAATTTGGAGATTACAACAAAGATGTGCACAAGCCTGGATACCTCAACTCAGAGCGTCTGATCCCCCAAAGGTGAAAGAGTTGGTTGATGCAGTCTCTTTTTTTGGAGGGGGGACATTTTTTTTGTGGGGTGTTGGTTTTTTTGAGTCAAGAATTTGCATTCTGGTTAAATACAAAGAGTTTCACTGAAGGCATTATCTCTCTTTTTTTTTTATTTAATTGTATGCATTTGGGGGTTTTCCTTCTTTTATTTCTATCTGTTAGAGTATGTTTTTGTGTTCTTCCCTTGAGTTGGTTAGGGAGAGGAAGTATACTTTTGAATTCAACTTTTCTTTCCTAAGCATTGCTGCCATGCTGGTAATAGGCAGCATGAATGTCTACTCTTTAAGAAGAAAGGAGCAGCTTTCAGTCATGAATGTATCATCCCTGGAGAAGTTTGGGTTTTTTGTTCTTAATCCTAATGTACAGTCCTAAAAATCCTGAATCTGGAAAGCATGCCTTGAGGCTACGTAGTCCATCCCTACACAGGCCAAGTGTGTGTTATCAGACAAATGGCGTCTGTTTACACTTCCTGGTGACAGTCTGCACCACAGGAATGACACCAACTTTTGCTTTGCTTTGCTTTGCTTCAACCCCCGGTGTCTGCAGCATGTATGAGATTCTTTTGCTTACTCCTCTCATGTCTCTGGTCAGTGACCAGAAAGGCTTTGCAGAGGTGTTTTGTTCATTCCGAATGACTCTGCTTCACAGAGTACATCTTTGGGCCGAGTAGGATCTTCCCCTTGGTTTCAGTAAGGCTTTGTGGGTGGGACTGATTAGTCATAAACACAAAGATCAGCATCAATGGTACTGCAGAGCACAAATTCTAATCTTGCTAATATCTCTTTCTTTGTGTAGGGTGATGGACCAACACAAACTCTCCAGAGAGCAGTGGGAAGAACGGATCCAGGTGTGGCATGCTGAACACAGCGGCATGCTCAAGTAAGTTTTGTATTGGTTTCTAGGCCAGCCACTTTGTCCCTGGCTGATTGCTTTAAGCTCACAGTTCTACAGCATGCTTTTGAAATAGACTCAAAGAGTCTCCTGTGAGTGGGAACTATTAGTGTGTATTTTCTAGTCCGACACTGAATCACACAACAAAACCTGATAGGATTCTCACACTTGTTCTAAGATCTGTCTCTTGGATGGCTTCCTGAAAATCTTGAACCTAGGCAGAGTATATCAATGATGACTTTAAGTGGAAAAAAAAAGTACAGTTGTGCATCTAACTTTAAGTTCACTGAAGCATTTGCTTTGGCAGACAGGGAAAGTTCAGGTACTATACCTTTCCCACTGACTGTACCTTGAGACAAAGATGAATGCTGGAAGAGATGAATGTTGCTAATTTTCTGTCTGGAAATACTAGGGATGGGTAAATGGGAGTAATGGGGGGTGTGTATGTTCATAGGTGTAATATCATAACTCCTAAAGTGAATCCCAGATGCGGAATGTTCAGTTTTAGCTCTTGTGTTTGACTTGTGAGGAGAAGTTACTTGTTTCCCTTGAGGACTTTGTGCTTTCTGAGATAGTCAGCTAAATGAGAAGCTAACATCTGCTCTCCTTCCTGTCTCAACCAGGGAGAATGCCATGCTGGAATACCTGAAGATTGCTCAAGACCTGGAGATGTATGGAATCAACTACTTTGAAATTAAGAATAAGAAAGGAACTGACCTTTGGCTGGGGGTTGATGCCTTGGGGCTCAACATCTATGAAAAGGATGATAAGTAAGGCTTTTTTTTCACCTCCGATCTCCCAGAGTGAGAGCTGGCATGGGAGCCAAGGGACATTTCTCATTTACAGGGTGAAGGCAAAGTTTAGAACTTGCTGGTGTTCCACTTGTGGATCAGTAGGTGAAGCTGTGCTAGGAAATGAGCTTTCATGTCATTTATGCTTTCGTGACTTTCCTGACCTTTGCAGCCTGACCTGCTAATGCTTCCTGCCGTATAAAGAGAGATGCCATCTGGTAAATTGTGCACAGTTGTAGAGCTGAACCCTGAACTAAGCTTTTCCTTAAGTCAGGTTGCTAGGTATGGCAGCAGTAGGTATAAAACAAGAACCTAGATAGACTGACATAACTGCAGAGTGTTTGGACATCTAAGGCCATTCCTCTACTGAAGTTAATAATAGATGTCTGTACAAATGCCTGGTTTTGAAAAGGACAGATTATGGGGTGGACACAAAACCAAAGCCAGATAACACCCAAAACCCAGGGAGGAGTTAACCTATATAGTTACCGTGAACGAGGAATGAAATGAGGTCTTGCTGAGATACGCATAGTTTTAATCAGCCCTGTTGGTAAAGGCAGAGCCATTATTAATTGGATGGTAGGTGGGAAATTATAGACTGCATCTATAAATAAACATAAAAGGAAGGTGAGAACAGCTGTGTCTAAGCCTGCTAGTCTCTTCTAATACCCCACAATTGACAGGGAGTTAAAATAGACATCTTTTTCTTTTTAAATGAAGGGTTGCTCTCTAGACTGCTTTTTTTTTCTTCTTTAATTTCTCTGCCTTCCAAGTCTTGGTTTCCTGTCACAGATCCATAACAGACTACCATTGTACTACGGAGGGGTTTTCACCTGTTCTACATCTTTGCCCCCAAAAAGCTTTGAACGCAACCCAAATATTAATTGGAACTCTCTGTTAAGATGGCAAAGAGAAATGCAGCCTTTTCTGCTATGCTAATATATACTGTCACCCAGAAAACAAGGAGTGTCACATGAAAGAAAAGTAGTTTCGTTCATGTAATACTTGAATCTTGAATGACTGGTCTTGCTATGTAACCATGGTCACACAAACAGGTTTTTCGAGCTGCCAAAGCAGACGGTGTATAGCCCCTTGACTGCAAAGAGTTATCAAGGGCATTTGTAAAACAAATACTGTGCTGGAGCAAGCTGCTTGTTTCTGCTGTAACTCTTGCTACTATGTAATTAAGTCTTTTGAGCAGATATGGGGACTAGAAAAATAGTAAGGTGTACCGTGCCTCTGGTTTGTATGTGTAAAATTTGAGGACTGGGGCAAAGGTTAAAAAGCAAAGACTTCCTTGTTGAAGTTCAACCTGAGGAAAACAAGACCATGCTATAGGCATGCAAGCCTCCGTACTGCAGTCTGTGTCAGTGTCCCACTTCTAGGTATTTTCAAGCTCCCCCCCTCCAGTAAAGAGGAGAATCCACAATAGAACCAGTGACTTATTTTAGTTGTCTGTCATACTGTATTATCTGGGGTTAAAACATTTAAGCTATTATGACGGAAGTGGATTAATTAGTTAATCTTAGTTAATTAAATAATTTTCTTTACAGTTCTACGTAATGTTACACACACACACACACACACACACACTGTTGCATAATCCTGTAGTTGAGTTAAAGGTTAGGGAATGGTGAGTTCCTAAGAGGATGTATTTTATTCTTGATTTCTAATTTTAAACAACACAAGTTGGTTTTTATGCTTGAACGCAGCAAAATTGTGCTATCTCTGAAGACGAGTCAAATTCCTCCAAAATTGCCAGCTTTTTTTCCTTAACTAGTGAGCTCTATAGAAAAGATTCTTACAAAGTGGTTCACTGTGATGATTGACGCTTCTCTAAGTGCTAAACACTAATACTTGTTTCTCCAAACTAGAAATAGTTGTCAGCACTTCAGTGTGCGTCAGAGACACTCATATTGCAGGGGATAGATAGTAACAAAAAGATTGCTTGTATTATCATTTCTGTAAGACACAATTCTTAATCGTTAACTGCTATCTCTAGAGAATGGATCCTCCATTCATAAGAGAAGAATAGTGTGATACTAAACTTGAAAATGAAATATTTGTTTGCAAGGGAATTGAATGAGTTTGTTAACAGTCAAATACACAAGCATCTGATCTCATGAGTAACTTGGTACTTTCTATATGCAAGAGTCTGGAGAAATAGAAGAAAAGGAAAACCTCAAATGACTAGTGCAGCTTAAAGAAATCATTTTAAACAAACCAGCAGACCTGAACTCCTAGGCAGCGAGGAAGAGCTGGGAGTCCAAGTCCTACCCTTTGTTTCAAGGGGCGCTTTCCAATAGGAGAGCACCACGTGCAGTTCTGCTAGAGCGGTTTGTATGGAAGGAATGACCAGGGCTCTTTGTCACCAGCCTTGCCTGTAATCTAGGGGAGGAAACAAAAGGCAAGAAATCTGCGTCTACCAACCGTGTTTGTGCCTGCCCAGCACTTCAGAAGTGAAGGCAGCACGGAGGTAACTGGGCTTGCTGTAATGCAGCAGGGTAGACTCCTCTGTGGGTGCTAGAAGGTGTGGGGAGTTGCTGAGCTACTTTGGCTTATGCCTCCCACGATGTGAGAGAAGCCTCCTGGAAGCCCAGCGCACATGCCTGAAGTATGTACACTGTAGGTTTTAGGCCCTGGTTTCACAGAAACAAGCTTAAAGCAGGTATTTGGGAAAGCTGAGTGCATGGCTTCGGCAGAGACCATCCCTGTTGTACAGTCAAAGGTCTGGGTAGGGTGACTGGTCCCAATGAGGAGAGACTCTGTAAGGGGAGTGACTGGGCATCACTTCCTGCTCCTGTGGGTTTTTGTTTCAACTACTGTCATCTTTCTGTTGGGAGAGCTGTGTGAAGTGTTGCATCCCACTGTGTCTGTGATAGAAAAAAAGTGGGTGGAAAAAAAGTTCATTGCAGCATCTCTTAAAAATGTTTATCTTTTTTTCCAGACTGACTCCAAAGATTGGGTTCCCCTGGAGTGAAATCAGAAACATCTCTTTCAATGACAAGAAGTTTGTTATAAAGCCTATTGACAAGAAGGCACCTGTAAGTATATCTAGAATGGATTCCTGGATACTGCATATGAACAACCAATACTGTTTCTTCTCAAAATGCATTTGTCTGTGGTGAGACAAAAAGTTGCAGATATTCTAGAGGCAAAATGAGCCCTGGTATTTAGGGTGTATTTGGAGCTGTTTTTCTGTGCAGTATAAATAAGGGTTTATGTTGGTATCTAGCATGAAAAAAAATGAGGATTTTACAACTGCAGAGTCTTTTTTTTTTTCCCTAGCAAACCAGGTAATGTTATGCTTAAATCTGAGATTCTTCACTAGTTTTGTGAGCCTTCTCTGTAGCCAGATTATATTCCAAGACGAGTCCTCTCCCCATTTCTTTAAGTGCATGAAAGCTGGTGGCTAACTATTTTGTTGTCAAAAAGAAAAAGAAAAACATACCACCACAAAAATAATGCAAATGCTACTGCCAAACCACATGGATATGTACAGCTTCCCATCTTAATGCTCATTGCTCACTTCCACGCCACTGAAAGAGTAAAAGCCACTTAAGGACTATGGTTGTTCATTGACCTTCTTGAATACTAGGGTAAATGGGAATGATACGATTTCTGTGGAGAACCTACATACAGCTACCTGTGAATGTCACTTCTTATTACTTAGAGTGTTTTCAGCATTATTTTAGTGAAGAACTAGCAACTTTGACCTGTTGAAAACATAGAGTAACTTCTATAGGTGGATTTTGTTCTGTCAGTCTTGTGAAACTTTTTGGAGTAGTTAAGAAAGGCTTTCTCTTCTTCTCTTCTCCCCACTTCAGTACTTGGCCTTAGTGGGTAAGCACAGCCCTGAGAAATAATAAGCAGTTTGACTTTGGCAAAGGGTGATGGCTTATAAATCTCTAAATTACTGGGAGGACCTTTTTCTGTTAAAGGTTACTTTCCTGTTACACCCAATGTACTGCAAGGCTTTCCTCTAGGTAACAACCTGGGTTTTGGGGGCAGAGGAGCTTCTTTTTGTGATGCTGTTAGTGAAAGCCAGCAAAACTCCCCAGAGATAGAAAGCTGGTCTGTCAAGCATGCCTTTCTCAACAGAAGATCCTCTTGAACATGTTGTACACATTATGAAATTACTAATGTCCTGTTTGTGGATCACAGCTTTCCATCCACTCTGCAACAGTAAATCTGACAGAGTTTGAAATGGGAGACTTGCAAGAGGGTGATACAGAGAGGTGTTAACATTGAAAAACTCAGTTATGTTTCCTCCCTGTGACTCAGTTGTCCTTTTCCCTCTGGGTGATGTTATGTTTAAAGCTATGTGTGAGAGAGGAATTTATCTGGGCACTAATTCTGAGCATTCAGGAAGTTGTCTGGATCTTTTCATATGCCTCTGTCTCCTTTTAAAAAGGCCAGCATTATAACTACAGCAGAATACCCAGTCCACCCAAGACGTGGGTTGGAAGCTCCTCTTTAATTTAGAGGGCTCTACCATGTCAGTGTTTAAATGGGCACTAATGTAATGGGTAGAGTCCTGCGGCACCTTGCCCTGAATAAGCTTCCTTAATTTTTAGGTCTGTCTGCCTACATACTCCAACATCTTCAGCACTTTATCTTTCCGATACCAAGCTGCAATGCTCCTGGTTGTGCGAGACCAGGGAATGAGAAACAGGATTCTTTTATGTTCTTACATGAATGTTTTGTCCCTTGGTTATGACCTTATAGGACAAACATCACCAATATCCATGCCCTCAGTATTCACTTCCATGTAAGTGAACCTTGTCTCAGGATAGGACCTGCTTATCACAATGTACACAAACTCTTTGTTTTTAAAATTACTTGTCAGAAGTAGAAGGTCAACTGAACGGCTTACAGGCACAGTTTACGATATCAGACCTGTACAGCTCAGAATGGCTCTGGCAGGGTTTATTGAGGAGCACAACACACCGAGCTGACTGCGTCTCTTGCAGTCAGGATGTGAATTAGGAAAACTTGTTGAAGAAAATGAGTCTTTGTCAGTGTATTCATGTTCATCTTCATAAGTAATTGGAGGGCTTTTCATTGCTTCTCGTGTGACTTCTAGTTATTCCACAGATAGCCGCAACTTGTGCTCCTCAGCTCAGGCAGTTAAAAACATGATCACTGCTGCCATGTAGAAGGGTAGGGTCTCTGTGTGCCCCTTCTCAGTTCCACCTCTTGCTATCAGTGGGGCAGTCCATAGGAGAGTGATTCTAAGGAATGGGTACTGGTTTATGGTGGTAATGAGGCAGCTTGCCCACCGTCCATACAGTGCACAAAAAAAGGCACAAAGATGCAGGGTTTGTTTGCTGTGTGAGTTTAGCCTGTGTTGTAAACATGTACCGACTTGGAAAAATCATCAGGCAGGTAGTGAACTTGGCCCTCTGTATCCCTTTCTTAGCAGATTTGCTTCTGGAAATTCCACCCTGGTGTATAGTTTCTGTAAAAGACTGGTTATAACACAGATAATAAGAAATGTGGGGCTGTTCATTTTGCAGAACCAGAAATTTTAGAATATTTTGTGGTTTGTTACTACCAGCAACCCGATATTCAAAATAACTCATATTTTTTGTGGTTCCAAAAAAATAGCTTTCATTTGACATTCTTGTAACAGCTTGGGTCAACTTCACTAGGAAATGCCACAGAGAGGAAAGAATGATATTGGAAGGTATTTCTGCATGGGTGGGGATTTCTTCTCTTTCTCTGAGAAAACACAGATGGTGCCTTAAATATTGATTCAAATAGATCAGAAAATTCTACAAATTTACTTTAATAGTCTGCAATAAATTTTTACTTCTAACAGAAAAAGTTTCATTCCTTTATCTTTCAGTCATAAAACCTTGCAAAATTAAAAACCAATTACTCAGACTCGAGGTCTCTGAGTTCCCCAGATGGTTACCTGACAACCCAGAATCTTCTGCAACATTTCCAAACTCCAGAAAGTCTCCTTTAAATGGAGAATGTTAATTTTCTTCAAAAGCTACTTTTTCTTGAAGAGTAACTTCTCAATTTTATGTAGGCTTGAAACAGAGAATATAAATAACAGTTGTTTTGGCTTCAAATGCTATTGGCAGTCCTTGCTGCTATATATAAATGGCCTGTGTATATGTCTCAATTACAGTGAAAGTAATGACAAGGCAATCTGTCTGCAGGTAGCTGGGGAAAGGAAAAGCAAGCTTGGAAAACTCACTGCATGGTCTTTCTCTTCTAGGACTTCGTGTTTTACGCCCCTCGTCTGAGGATTAACAAGAGGATCCTGCAGCTCTGCATGGGCAACCATGAACTGTATATGCGGCGCAGGAAGCCCGACACCATTGAGGTGCAGCAGATGAAAGCCCAGGCCCGGGAGGAGAAGCACCAGAAACAGCTGGAAAGGTCAGCTTGAATGCGGGCATGGTGTGGCAGAAATGACACCAAACTGCCAGGGGTCAGCAGGCAGCTGGGAATGTGGGTTTCACTTGGACAAGGCCGTCCCATGTTCGTAAGGCATATGTGTGGCCCCAGAGCTCTGGCTTATGGGGTGGACTCGGAATATCCTGCAGCAGGACTCTAAGTGTTACTCTTCTGGCTTGGATGTGTGGCTGTGTGGTCTGCTGTCCTCTTTGCAGTCTTGAGAAGTGCACAAGTAAAGGCACAGGGGGCTCCCATGTGGTGGTGCACACCTAGAGAGGGGTTCACCTGACTCTTTGTGTTGGACCATGAGATGGCTGGGAGTAAGGGAGAAACCTTCAAAGGGAGCATGTGTGTACACTGCAAAGAGAGAAGAGGGGACTGGGAGACCTCTTACGGGCAAGTAAGAAGGATCAGCAGTTCCATTGGACTTCCACCACTGGCTGCAGGTTCCTTATGATTCAAGAAATTATGTTGCTTTTCTCCTGTATTCATGGGTTGTTTGTCTTTGTTTGATTGGTGCTCGCTCTTGTTTTTACACCTTCTTGGCTTTCCTTGCTGCCTGGCTGTAGCTTATATCTGACAGTGAGCTTTAAGCATGAAATCTGTTTCTAACAGGCAACAGCTCGAGAATGAAAAGAAGAAGAGGGAGACAATTGAGAGGGAGAAAGAACAAATGTTGAGGGAGAAGGAGGAGCTGCTGGTGAGGCTACAAGAGTATGAGGTGAAGACTCAGAAAGCAGAGAAAGGTAAAGTACTTGTATGGACTTACCAGACCACGTGTTTTGTGCTCCACAGAAGGGTTATATGGGTCGCTGCCTACACCTAGTCTAAATCTGATGACACTGCAATCTCTTGGCAAGGTTTCCTAATTTCTGCCTACATGGATAAATACACACATCTGTGCACACTGCTGAGATCATCCAAAGCATGAAAGCATAAAATCTGCTGATTGTATTTGGGAATTGAAGGTCACACAAACTCTGTTTTCCCCTGTTGCCAAGAGGATTTAAGTAGTGTAGCCTCTTCCAACAGTGAGTAACAGAGTTCAGCTCTCAAGTACTTTTTACTTCTCACAGAAGAAGTACTTTGGGAACAAGACTTTCCAGTGAAATGGAAGCTTCTGTTTCAGTGCACAGATGAGCAGATTGGAGACAGCAACATCTGGTCCTTGCAGAAAACTGTCAATTAAGGGCAGCAGAATAATGTCAGTGTTACAGACTTCAGTGCAAATATCTTGCAGAAGATTTAATTTTAATGTGCAGCTGACTACTTCTGAATTCAGTTACTTGATGTATTATGCACGTAACTACTTTGAGGTTGACAGTGAAGGGATATTGCAAGCTGGAGTTAAGCGCTTGTCATGACTTCTGCAGTTACCTAAGAGACTGTAGTCCCTTTGCTTTGATCAGGCCTGTGGGCTGACCGCATTGATCCGTCTTTCTGCAGAGCTCTCAGATCAGATCCAAAGAGCCATTCAGCTGGAGGAGGAAAGGAGACGAGCCCAGCAGGAAGCAGAACGCTTGGAAGCTGATCGTTTGGCTGCTCTGCAGGCCAAGGAAGAGCTGGAGAAACAAACTATGGACCAGATAAAGAGCCAGGAGCAGCTGGTAAGACCTGGTCATTTTGAGGATAAGATGTACCGGCATGTTACTATGCCCTTTGAGTAAGGCAAAGCATTGCTCTCCAGGGAAAAGCATTGCGCAGTGAAATACTAGACCATGTGATAGCATCATTGTGGCACTGGTTTGTCTCATGAGCAATCTACTCAATGCTCTTAATTTCCTATTCAGTTTTTATTACAGAAAAGTGTAACACTTGGGTCTTTTCTCAGTCAACAGTGTTTCATTGTTGTGTTTGGGTTTTTGTTTGCTTTGTTGTTTTTTTTAAGAGTCCTTATAATTCCAGTCTTATTATTCAACAGGCTACAGAGCTTGCAGAGTATACAGCCAAGATTGCACTTCTTGAAGAGGCAAGGAAGCGTAAAGAGAGTGAGGTTGAAGAGTGGCAGATCAGAGTGAGTATCTCTGTTTTACAAAGTTGCTCTAAAGTTCTGCGGTTGCACAGAGCATACCATGGTGCTTAGCCTGGTATGACTTCTTGAAACACGTGAAGGCAAACATCTGCACACCAGCAGAGAAGGGCAGACTCGTGATGAATGTGCAATACGCCAGCAAAACACCTTTTTTACAACAAGCCTGTAGTCAAACTTCAAAATGAAATCCTGTATTAAGCCTAAAAATGTGCTCATTAACTTGGAGCCAGGGAGGGGAAGGGGCACATGTATAAATGATGCATTTAATCTGTGACATCCCATAATCTTTAGACATTACATCAGTCAAGAGAAGACACTGCAAATGCAGCCACACTGCAGGTACCATTCTCGAGGAGTGTTTGCTGTTGTCAGTGGCTTCCTGGTACCCACAGTGAGGGAGTTGAATTAATTTGATGCAGTAAACTGAAAAATAAACCACGCTGGGCTGGGAATGCTTGGTGCTTCCAGTGGCCTCCCTGTACCTAGCGCTGCAGACCACATGGGAGGGCAGAACTGCTGAAGCAGCAAGGAAGGAGATTGCCTACTGTGTAATTGCATTAAAAATGCCAACTTGGGAAGTTCTTGCTCTGTAGAACCCATATTTACAACCTGCAGCTCTTCAAATGGAGAACAGGATGCAGAAAACTGTAGCTTTGCACAGAACCATTTTTCCCAGACTGTGTGTCAGATCCCCTGCACATTAGACAGTGGATGATGATAGTATCACTAGCAAAAAAAATAAATGTTGTGCATAACACTGTAACAGAGGACTGTCAGTGGCAGATTTAGTTCCTTCTTTCTTGCTTTTCATAGTAGATTGACAGAACTGGGAAGATAAGCATTGAACTGTTCATTGAGCTGGTTTAAAGCAAGAAATGCATGGAAATATTTTTCACTCTTTCTTTTCCCAAAGGCCAAGGAAGCCCAGGAGGATCTGATAAAGACAAAGGAAGAGCTACACCTGGTAATGACTGCTCCACCTCCACCCCCACCACCCGTCTATGAGCCAGTGAACTACCATGTCCATGACAACTTGCAAGATGAAGGATCTGAGTACTCTGCCTACAGCGCAGAGTTCTCCAGCGAAGGGATCAGGAATGACCGCAATGAGGAGAAACGCATCACTGAAGCAGAGAAGAACGAGCGTGTACAGATGCAACTGAGGGTAAGACAATATTTGGAGGAGACGGAGTAATTGCAACAATCATTCCTGGAAAACGCATCATTTAACCACTTGGTTAAGCACACAAAACATGAGAGTTTCTCTTCGTTTGAATCAAAGACAAAAGGTATATAAAGATTACTCTTGTTACTCAGGCTTTGAGATTGCTTACGTGATCCATAGTGTTTATGAAAAACATGTGTTGTATCCATATCACTGATGTGTCCAGTCACCTGTCAGCTCTCACCGAAAAGCACTGCTGTCATGAGCTGAAGGCACGTGTAACGTGTATTTAATGTTCTTTACATTGTAGGCGCTGACAGATGAGCTGGCCCAAGCTAGAGATGAAAATAAGAGGACCCACAATGACATTATCCACTCAGAGAACATGCGACAGGGACGTGACAAGTACAAGACACTGCGGCAGATCCGGCAAGGCAACACCAAGCAGAGAATTGATGAGTTTGAGGCGATGTAACGATGCTTATAACAAGAAGGCAGGACTGTGGGAAAGGCAGATCTTAATGCTGTGTTCTTGTTTTGGGGTTTTTTTTGTTGTTTGTTATTTTTTCCCCTGAGGAGGGGTCACTGTATGGCATTTGAATCTCCCTTTTATTCCATACCTTCTATTAAATTTGGTATAGTTAAAAACTTAGCGTACCACTGATCCTGGTAACTTGCTCATGCCTTTGCTTAGTGCCAAAAGGCCTTATGACACATCTCTCTTTAAGCAAGACAAATTTGGATAGGCCGTGCTTCTGGTTGAAGATAGTGTCCTGTGCAGGTGCTGGATTCAGCTTGGTCTAAAAATAAGCAACTGTGGGTGAATTTTGTGCCATATGTCTTTGTATTATTAGTTACAGTGTAAAGTCCAACAGTTGAAGACATGTTGTAGAACTCAAGATCTGCAAGGACCTGTATGTATGTGTGTGCATGTGTGTTTTTAGACCCTGTTTTTTGTCTTGGTCTTGATCCTCACCTTCCCCTCCCCCAGGCACACAAAAGAACTGACATCACCTCAGAACTACTTTGAGTAGAAATTGGGCTTTTTCTGGTTGCTGTTCTCAACTGGAGAAATTCTGCAGTGATGGCTCAGAAGTGTGGCACAGGGACACTGATACCCTCCTCGTATAACAACTAGGTAAATACTGTTGGAATCTAATACACTACTGTGTTTGCATTCCAGCTTCATTACTAATCAGTTACAGTGTAGTATTTATAT
>NW_010193946.1:0-7025 GCF_000695765.1 Mesitornis unicolor | reverse complement strand
AATATATATAAACATGCAATATGTGGATTTGCAATACTAGTTTAAAGGGAAATAGTTTTGCTCTGTATATTTTGTTACTTTTCAGATTTAATAAGACTTGCATCTGTAAAAATGCCTGAACAACACTGTAGTCTGATACAGTGCAGCTGATTATTTGCTATAAAGCATTATTTGTAAAGATCATTTTTTTACTTAATGGAAATTGTTATATGTACACATGATCCAACATATACAATTTTACTGCACCTATTTTTCTAACAAATTTTCTAATTTTTTTAAATGTTTGATTTAAAGTTTCAGACTCCAAAGATGAAGGGACTGCTTGTTTATATCACAGTTGTATTCTCTCTAGTGGAGAGCATTTCTGTGACCATTCCTTCCCCACCACTCTCCCCCTTCCCTTGAAAATCTGTTAGAAAGTGAGATACAGTATGTTGTCAGCTCTTCTCTTCCATTTACAACATCTGTGCTGCTTTATACTTGAGTTGAATCTTGTGTGGGTTTTTTTTGTATTTGCAGCAGCAAACATCTAAATAAAAGATCTGCAAAGTAACAAAGGACTTGGAGTCAAGTGTTTCTTGTGTGGGGTGTATTTTGTCTGAGGTGTGCTACTGCTCTGTTTCAGTTCCCGAGCTTACCCCATGACTCCCTGTGTCTTTAAATCTTAAGTCCTTAAAAGCCACCTTGACCTAGTAAGGAAGAAAGGAGAATACTTGCTGTAATGATTAAGTGTGCCCATCTCTACCCAAGTGCCAGGGAAGAGGTATATAGCAGCAGCACTACTTACAGTCAGCAGAAACTTCATACATATATATAACCGTAACACTACATTTGAGGCAAAGTGAACTGACACAGTAGTTGAGCCTTAAGCTTGCTTTTCCACCAGTTCACATGCATAACCTTAGCTAAACTCTTCGTCCTGTGCTATGTACCATAGGGATCAGACTTGTTAATAACATTTTACTTTGACAGCTGATAAGAACAAGGAACTTCCTCCAGCCACACTTACTCTATTACCTACTGTCCCACCCTCCTACTGAGGGAGAAGTTATACATATAACTGGTTTTAAGCACCATGACAGAGCATTCATTTGAAAGGCATGTCTCCATAGGCCAGAGCTTTTTAGGGTCATGTGAAGTAATACTGGCCCTGTAGATAGTTCTGAAGCACAGAGATGTGAGCATCATCCACCTGCAGCAAGCAGGTAGTTTTCAGATCTCTCTGAACATGTTCAAAACAAAGATCAGAGTGAAAGCATATAACTTCCTTAAGGTAACAGTTATTTTCTCTAAGAATTATTCCTGTCTGTGATTAAATTAAATCATTACAATTCTGCTGCACCCAAAACTGGACAACTGCATATGATCTGCCTACTGTTGCCTTGGCAGCATAACTCAATTCAAAATGATTTGTCACTCCTGAAGAAACAATAAAACCTTAAACCCCAGCTAGAGACACAAATAACAGAGCCTTAACTTTTGAAGAAATAAAACCTTCAGAACATCACACACTTTCAAATGCATAGGTCTCTTCCCCAAACGCTGGAGTAGGTAGTGACGCAGCATACCCTTCCCCAGACCAGAAAGGTATGTACTGCTCAAATTTAAACATCAGACACGGGGAAAGGAAAAGTTGTTGTGCAGTAATCTCTCATGATTTGAAGTTTTCCTTATTTGAATGCAGCACAAGTGTGAAGTCCATCCACATGTTTGGGCTGTGGAGCACTTCCTGCCATTGGAGCACTGACTGAGGAACAGGGGCTGTAGAGCCAAAGGATTCCTCTGCAAGAAAGCAAAAGGAAAGGTCACAGGTTACTTTTCACTTGGCCTTGCCCAATGTTTGTCCCAATTGACTGGATAACAACCAAGCTGCTGCTCCCACATCCATAGCAATTTCAGCTGTTCTGTAGCCTCTAAGGCATTAATTGCAATAAACTGTAGTTATACTTTTGAAGCATCGTTTACATCCTGTTAAACTAAAATCACTGTCACAGCATGCAGCAAATAATTTTTCAGTTGTATGACTTAAAAGCAGAGGAGCGAGTGTGCACACTAAAAATGGCAGAATGGCACAAAGGCTCCTGCTACAGTTCCTCTCCAATGACTTTAATACCAGGCTCAGGGCTTGGATAGTTTTCACTTGGAATCAGTCCCTGCTCTGACAGAAAGAAAAATGCTGGGTAGAACAATCAAAAGAAGATCACAAGGAAGCCTGCACAGCACTGAGTTATTACTAATGATAATACATCTCTGAAATGCATGTTGATATCATAAACAAAAACCAGAGCCTCAGTTTCTGAGCCTTTCATCTCAGATACTGAAACCAAAGCACTTACTGTCTGAGAAGACAGGGGTGAGGCACTCCACGGGGCAGACTTCAAGTGACACCACTTCCTTGCTTAACTACCAGTTGCACAGGGCCTATTCAGTGAGCAGAGGGTTTCTCAAGTTTGAGAAAGAAGGCTCACTCCTGTGTAAGAGTAGAGCCCCAAACTCAGACATGCAACAGGCCTCTGAGCAAGTTTTTCTTTCTGTATCTTCCACCAATTAGATTGATTTGTGGATGTAAAATAACAAGCACAAATATAAGCAAGGCTGGAGTCCACTAGATCAACAGTTCTTGTGCTGCTTTTTGATGAGATAGTAGTTAGAAGTAGCCAATTCATAGAAAAACAGCTCAAGGAATGAGACTGAAAGAAACCAAAACAAACCTCAAGATGAGTTGACTCAACCCAACTTTTCTGTGCCTATCTTAGCATGGCCAGAGTCTGGCCCTAAAAGTTACCATGCTAACAAATGGCTTTCCTGAAAATTCCCTGACACCCCTGAGCTTTTGCGCAGACCTGAACTAAAACACATGCATTGGTTCTTGCAGGATCAAAGCCCAAGATTGCAAGTTGCTTCGGACAGGGCTAGTGCTGTAGGTTTAGGCATATGCCAGCAGGTAATAAATAGCATAGTGTAACCAGTGCTATTCAGAATGTAAACTAAATGAACTTTTTCCGCAATTACCTTCAATTTTTAGTGATAAAAAACTTACTTGCACCAAGCTTGGCCCCTCCTAGGAACTGATCATTTGAGCTGCAAGCTGACTGGTCCCAGACAGTCAAGTGTAGGCATGATTGCTGTAGCTGAGCTGGGCTAACATCGTCAAAGACAAACAAATGTTTCCACTGGGGACAGGCTTCTTTCTTCAGGACTGGAGACTTTCGCCTTACCTCTTGGTCTGGAAGGATAAGACAACTTCCCAAAAACAATGAGAGTACAAAAAGTTACTGATTTCTCAACCAGAAAACGGAACATTTGCAATTATCAGCTAGGGCCTTTTGGCTTGCCTTAAATAGCAAAAAAGTTCAGCTTAAGTGCAAGGTAGAACATAGTTCCAGTGTGCTTACTTTGGGACTTGCTCCTTTTCCTGTCTGCCTTCAGTGTGGGTACAAGTAGGCTCTGCTGATCTGCTTTCCCTTTGCTGTCACTGACTGTCAAGGGAGTCTTTACTCCCTGTTCTGCTATCCAATACTGCCTGAAACCTGCCTTTCAGTAAATAAAATGCTCACCCATTTCACTGAAGATAGGTGCTACAGCAGGTGAAATGGCTTTATGGGATACGTGTACCTCAGTATCAGACTACCTACAGCATCTGATGCCTTACAGTAAGAAAGTAATATGATCTCACATAGAAACTACTCAGCGCATTGAAGAAAAATTCAGTCCCTTTTCTTTTCAAATGTCTAGAATGAAGAGGATAAAAGTTTCCTTTTCAATGTATCCAAAGCTATATTAAATTCTGCAAAGGCAAAGCTAAAATAGGAATGAAAGTACCCTCTTAATTTGCATTTCCCCTCTCCTAATATCTAGAAGCAGATACTTAAACTAGTGAACTCTAAATTTTAATGACATGTAAATTCTGAAGTTCCATTCAGGACCCAAAGAGCAGGTGGGACCCGTTCCCACCCTGCTGAGAGTTGCCGTTGTGCAGATACCCACATGTCATCATTACAAGGAAGTCAGTTTAAGAGCATAGACAATACCACTTTCACATGCCAGTCTCCTGATGAAAATGCGTTAGTGCATACCTTTGCACAGAATGTGTGTGAGATTTTCTATTTGAAGTGTTAGGTCTCATACGTACCCTTTAACAAGTGAGTTCAGCGTTCCAGCAGATCTCAGCATGGGCAAGTTCTTGCCCCCAAATATCATAACCTGAAGCTGGCAGTTAGGAACTCCTTGGCCTTTTTTTCCTGAAACAAGAGCATTTATCACATTAAATAACCAGTTAGTTCAGCTGTAGCCTAAGATGCTGCTATAACTAAATAGGAAAATGACTAAGCGATACTACTGCTATAAGGACTTGTAGATCATTTGAAAGATTTTAACTTTTAACTTTTAATCGCACAGTGTGTGATACACACACACAAAAAAGCAAGCAATGAGTAGCAGGTTGCTTTGTGATTCCTGTTCCAAACACAGAGCTTTCTGTTGTATTTGTGAAAAGTAAACACAGGGCAGTACCCACAGGAAACAAAACCAGCAGCAGGAGAAAGAGCCAAACCTACGGTGTGATACCGCTCCTCTGTTACAGCTCTAGTTACAGAGCAGAGACCCAGCACACAGGCATGGATAGGGAGGAAAAACAGAAGAAAGGAAGCTGGTTACTTTGGGATCATCTAGAAAATAAAAGGGAATAAAATTAACGTAGCAGCTAATTAGATCTTTCTATTGGTCTCTACCTGTTGCTATGATCCTGAACACAGAGAGCACTACTAGAGCTCTGAACATCCACATACCTCTCTACGATCTAGGGAGGTAAGGAAAAGGGGAGGGATAGGAAAACCTCAAAAGTATTTCACTCCACCAGCACATGCTTGCTCTGACCCACTGCAGCAGTGCCTAATGTACCCTACAAGTCTTTCATTACCAAAAACTGAATCCTAACTGTACATTTTGAACCTAGCATCTTCCAAGTGAAGCAATCTCTCTAAAATGAGACCTCTGAAGGAAGCCAAGGGTGCTGGTCTGGTACCCTTGCAGCCATTTCCTTTCCACTTTCTCCCTTAACTGGCATTCTCTACCTTGGGCTGTAAAACTGCGCTGTCACCTCCAGAATAAGGTCTACTAGCAACACTATGACAGGCACAGGCTGTCCAGCCAAACAGCTGGATGCACCATACTGCTGCCATTATAATGTGCAGCTTTTGTTGGCATTTGGATTTTAATTAATTAATTTAAAACACAATACATCACAAACCACCATTTGCAGCAGCTGTTATGAATGCCATACAGGAATATTATGTGGATGCATTGTCAGCTCTTCACGGCTCTCAATTCTTTTCTAGCCAAGGTATTAATGTATGCTGAAGTGTTTCATACCTTCAGACTGGAAATTTGTATACTGGGCTGGTACTGACAGCCTTGCAGACACGAGAAGTTCACCACTGTACTGGATAAGATCATCTTCAGGCTTTTCCAGCTGAAGAAAGGGAAATACAGAAATTGGCATTACTGCAATCATTCTAGTCCATGTTGTTCTCACAGCTTGTTTATGTTTCCAACACATCTTACTAATGGACTGGATTGACAGCATTTTTCCCTCAATGACCTCAGGAGGATGATCTTTTTCCATAGCTTCCACTACATCCTGCTCTTAAGATACAGCTAAGCACAAAAACAAATAATCACCTTGGGTCTGAGCTGGTACCAGTTGAACAACTGCATCGAGTTATCCTCAAAATTCCATGCTGCCAGTGGGATCACCACTTCCCCCAAAAACACCCTGTGTTTGAGCGCTCCTGCATGCCACACAGATATCTGAAGCTGCCGACTTCCCAGCTGCGAGTATTCAATCTTGTACTAGAAAGATAAACAGCATTTACAAAGCAATACACAGGACGAACACAGGCCCATGCTCCTAACCTGCTCAAGGGACGCCCAGCCGCAGCACGGCCGAAGGCATCTGCAGGCAGACAGAACCATGTTGTCTGAATGTGCTTTGCAATTTTCATATTACCCCACTACTTAAATGCTAAATGATGCTCATCCAAATATGAAACAACATTCCAGGAATAGCCTGGCCTGCCTTGCTAAAGATTTTGATTAGTGATTCAGAACTTTAAATAATTCTTGACAATTTTTGCTGGTGGTTTTTTTTTTTTTAATTTCTGTTTTACACTCCCAGCAGAATTTGGCTGCTGAGGAATTTGGCTCAGTGCTGGGACACCTAACAAATGTACTAAAATTTCCATTCTGGTCAGTGGACATCTGCTCAATGCAGTCAGTAATTTGGTTGACCACTAATTAAAGCCCTGATCCACTCCTGAAACATAATTAGAGCCCTTTGAGTCATAGTTAGGTATCTAATATACCCATATGAGACTGGTAAATGTGATAAATCACCCAGCCTACAGATGATCTGCACCCACCTGGACCAAAAAATGGAGGTGATGGCATGGACAAGCGCATTGCTATCCACATTTAGGCTAAATCACAAGCTGAGTGTAGGCTCTAGGGCAAATCACTCTGAATCACCCCCAGAGATTCCCAAGACCACTTGAAAGTTCTCACATATGCAGCTACCTAAATGCAGGTGCCTTAATTTGCAGCTGAATTCCACTGAGTTGGATCACAGTGTCATGATGTAGTTTACCTGCACTAGCACTATGTTCTTTTGACCATTTCTGCTACTCTGGATTAACTATTTATTAAACTAATTTAAAAGTTTTAACTAAACTACCTTTAGCATTCATGCAGCCAACCCAGGCATGGCTCTCACCCTCCCTTTATTAGTTCTGCATGACTCTAGCATTGAAAAGGGGCTATTA
This sequence comes from Mesitornis unicolor, assembly GCF_000695765.1. Taxonomy (NCBI): domain Eukaryota; kingdom Metazoa; phylum Chordata; class Aves; order Mesitornithiformes; family Mesitornithidae; genus Mesitornis; species Mesitornis unicolor. The sequence goes on along the minus strand of NW_010193946.1, from coordinate 207 downwards.
AATTAGGACCAATTATTCCAACTTCATGCTCTTTTTTTCTTCCAACTTAAACCCTATATACAGATTCTGGGATATATGAGAATTACACACATTACAGAAATCTGTTGTTGTTGTTACTGAATTTTAACAATGGTCTTTTCAAGAATTTTGCCTGTTTCGCTCAGTACAAATTCTTGATGTTTGTACACACGGATGGGAGTAACACAA
>NW_010193945.1:0-2107 GCF_000695765.1 Mesitornis unicolor | reverse complement strand
TCTGTGATTCTTTGATTCTGTGATTCTGTGAAAGAGGCAATTTTCTTTTCGATTTTGCAGGAGGTCTTGCAAAATGAGAAAGGAGATAATAAATTGGATGTTCTTTACATCAAAGTGCTTTTGCTTTGACATCATAATCATGTAGTTTCTGTTGGCAGGTTAAGTAGGAAAGAACATTTTGCACACCAGATGTCTAACTTTTTTGATGGAAGAATAAAGTATGGTTTTGCGTAAAAAGGTACTACCCCATTCTGAGGGACTTTTATATTCTTCAGAGTAAAGAAACATCTCAGGAGTATTTTCACTATTTTTTTTTCTCTCTGAAATCCTTACAGCTAGGATCAGAAAATCAGTTTTGTAGAGTGATGTAACCAAGTCTAATCTACAGCATTCACATTCCTTACAATGATCCTTAATTAATCTCCAGCTTCTTTTTTTTCCCCCAGTAGTCTGAGAAGGATGTGTTTGTGTTATGATTAGTTTTGATAATCTAAAGTAATTTCTAGAGTGATTTTTTTTTCTTGTCATTGCTTTTTGTATAACCAATTATTAAACCAAGAACAACAGAACTGCTTTTAGTGTCACCTAGAAAACAATTCATTATATTAACTTTCTGTGTTTAGAAAGAATTGGTCCTCAAATAAAAGAAAATTCTGTACTGTAGTATGCAAAGTTATTAGATGATGTAAAGCTACTGGTCATTTATTAATCATTACACTTAATTACTACTTTAAGTATTTAACCAGACTTCTGATATAAAAAAATCAGCTCTGTGTAAAGGTTTGTGTGCAGTGTGTTCTGTAGGCAAGTTCTTTTCATAAGTGCCCAAAATAAAATGTGCTGCCTATATGACTACTTGTTTCAGTATTTGCAGATTGGCATCAATCAATCCCTTCTAACAAATGACTTAGAATAAAGGAGAAAATATAACACAGTTCTGTTTCTACAGAGTTTGCCATGAACTTGAAAGGTAATAGAATTTCAGCACCAACAGGGAAGCTTCCTTTTCCGTAGCTTCTCTTTTTACTGATTACTATTGCAACCTAAATGAATTAATTCCTAGTACTCTCATTGCTATATTGTCACCACAAAGATATGTAGTACATACAGTTAATCTGTAGCTGGAAAGATACTTTAAACATGTATACATAATACAAAGGTGTCAGGATTAAAGCTATAAAGGGAATTTGCTCAATTTATGAACAGTGTTAGAGGACACGCTTGCTGATTACAATGAAGCTTTAGATTAGGTGAATTACAATCCCCTTTCAATAGCATATCTTGAAAATTAAGGTAAGAACTTCCATGTTTTTAAAACACTATTTTCAGTTGAAGTTAATATGGCAGAAGCAAGCAGACTCTCACTGTGTTTTTCAGCACATTTATCCTCACTTTATACTGTGATTCATCACAGTCTGGGTGCCGTGATTTGAAAGTCCTATAATGCACTAATGCATTACTGATAGCTATTTTCATTTATTAAAAGCAGTACCAGAATTCTTAGAGCCTTTCAAAGCCTTGTTCCTCTATAGTAACTTTGGCTGAGACTCTGACATAGCTGAAAGTAACTGAAACACTTAAAAAAAAAAGCAAAAAAAAAAAGCATTCACATGAAATGGACTCTTTCTGTTCTCAAGTTACAGTACATAGAATGTATTGTCTGTTCTTGCTAATTAACAGGACCAGGCCTCCTCCTTCCTTAGATAAATATACAATAGAGCCTCCTCCTTCCTTAGATAAATATACAATAGAGAGAAAAGAAACCACCCTGCGACAGAGCGCCCTCGTAAGGGAAGATAACCATACTGGACATCCATCCTTTGTCCTGCAGTGTAAAAGAGAACAATTGCATTGAAGTAAAAAAGATATTAGGGATCTGTGTTTTCAGACTGCCTATCCCAAGCCAGCTGTGCCAGCTCATGGCCAGATGAACACATGTCGGAGCTGGCCAAAGTCTGGTCACTGGACTCAGGACATGTGGGCAGGAGGGTGTAGACCCTGGGGGAGAACACGGAGTCCTGACAACAGCTCCAGCACCAAATGATAAGTGGCTTTGTAATTCCTTCATTTGTGTCTTGGTTTGAGCTAAATAGAACTAAATTTCTAT
>NW_010193944.1:1456-1940 GCF_000695765.1 Mesitornis unicolor | reverse complement strand
GAGCTTTCCAGGTCCCTTCCACCTCCTCATACTCTGGGATTCTGTATTCTGGTGGCACATCCCACTGCTGAGGTGACCAGGCAGGATTCACCCCCATGTCTCACCCGTGTCCTTGTTGAGGGCGAAGAGCGGGGGGTTGTTCCCCAGGACGATGCGATAGGTGACCCTGCCGTGCAGCCCCTCGTCCTTGTCGTGGGCCGTGACGCGCAGCACGGCGGTGCCCGGCATGCTCTGCGTGCTGATGCTGGCGGCGTACTCCAGCGGGTAAAACACCGGCCGATTGTCGTTGACGTCCTCCAGGAACACCTTGACGTACACCATGGAGTTCAAACCGCCCTGGGGAAGGAATCGGGTCAGCAACCGAGGTGCAAGAGCAGCGCCGCCGCCGCCGCCGCCGTCCCCGCCACCTCCACTCACCCCGTCCACGGCAGTGACGGTGAAATCGTAGGCGGCCCTGCCCTCGTCGCGGTCCAGCGGCTGCACC
>NW_010193944.1:0-1411 GCF_000695765.1 Mesitornis unicolor | reverse complement strand
CGATGGAGTAGGAGAGGGAGCCGAAGGCGCCGCTGTCGGCGTCTGTGGCCGTCACCTGGGTGAGAGATGGCACCAAATGAGCAGGGACAGCAGCGGAGAGATCACCAAGTGGCCGCAAGCCTCTGCTCCCCAGTCCTCAACACAGATGGACCCCAACCCTGCGATCCCTGGCCCAGAGGTGCCATGATGATGGGACCTGCCTGGGTCACCTACACTGCCATGGGTCCCCTACGCTGCCATGGGTCCCCATGGGGACACTCAGATGTGGGGGACCAGACTGATAAGAGCCACTGTGATGGGTCCCTGCGCCACCAGAGGTGGCTTATTTCAAGGGGACACCCCCCTTCTTGCACCCCAACAGCTTTAGCAAAGGAAAAAGGGGTGCAGGGAAGGGAATTGGGTGCAGAAAGGGCCGAGCCTCACAGAGATGCTGAGGATGTGGCACTCAAGCGTCACCCATTGCGCCCGGTGTAATCGGGACAACCCGCAGCCCTGTGGTCACAACAGCCCCATGGGTGCTACAGGGTGTGGGGATGGGGTGGAGAGCACCAGGAGGAGAAGGACCTGGGGGTGCTGGTTGAAATTTGGCTAAATATGAGCTAGCGGAGTGCCCCGGTGGCCAAAAAGACCCAGGCCATCCTGGCTTGTATCAGTAATGGTGTGGCCAGCAGGAGTAGGGTGCACTGGTGGAGCCACCCCTCATATCCTAGGGTCACTTTTGGGCCCCAAAAAAGGACGTGGAGGGGCTAAGAGAAGGGCAACGGAGCTGGAGCAGCCAAATTATCAGTGGCTGAGGGGAGATGGGGGGGTTTAATTTGGAGGAGACTGAGACCTTATCCCCCTTGCAGCTCCCTGAGGTGCCCCCCAACCCCAGCACCGCTGCCCCACGATCCCCGCTCCGAACAAAGCCGGGGGCCGGAGCCAGGAGGAGGGGGAAGGCGGCTGGGCCAGGCCTCCGGGTGAAGTGGAGTTCAGGCCTCGACAGCCATGGCTCCTCCTCCTCCTCCTCCTCCCAACAGCGGCGCTTCTCCCGGCACAGGAACGTGGCGGTCGAGCCAAGGAAAAGGCCCAGCTTGGGGGGCCCCCAACCTGAACCCCTCATCGTCAGCGGGAAGGGGAGATGGATGGGGCGGGGGTGGGAGTCCCTCCCCAGCACCGTGGCCTCCGTGCCTTGGGATGGGGGGCAGCACCTGAGAGCCTCAGGCCCTGCAAGAGCCTCAGGTTTGGGGTCCGCAGGGAGGGGAGGGAGCTTCTTGGCCATCTTGGGGCCCAAGGGAGGATGCTGAGAGTGCATCCATGGCAAAAACCATGCTCCCCGTGCAGGATTTGCTCCCGCAGCAGCTGCTGGATAGAGGAAGATCCAACTTAACATCTTTATCCGTGAGCTGGATGAGGGGATTGAGTGCTCCCT
>NW_010193943.1:0-5438 GCF_000695765.1 Mesitornis unicolor | reverse complement strand
ACAAGCCTTATGAGGAGCGGCTGAGGGAACCTTTGTCCACCTACAAATACCTAAAGGGAGGTTGTAGAGAGGTGGGTGCTGGTTTTTTCTCCCAGGTGATGGAGGATAGAACAAGGGGAAATGGCACCAAGCTGTGCCAAGGGAGATTCAGGTTAGAGATAAGGAGGAAGTTCTTTACTGAGAGGGTTGTCAGAGGCTGGAACAGGCTGGCGGGGGGGGGGGGGGGGAGTCACCATCCCTGGATGTATTTAAAGAGCGGGTAGACGAGGTACTTAGGGATATGGTTTAGCGGGTAGACAGGAGCGGTTGGACGTGATGATCTTGGAGGTCTTTTCCAACCGAGCAATTCTGTGATTCTGTGATTCTTCAATTAATTTTATCTAAATAAGTTCCCCCTTCCCAACTCTGCCCTGAATTAGAAACGCCCTCAGCTGCATAACCAGCAGTTATTATTTAGTATGAGGTAGATTTACCTCTGAGTATGTTCAATCAAATTCCTTTCTCAGAGATAATTGCAATCTAGGTGTCTTAGTGCAGTTTCTACATGACTATATTCATGACTAGCAGCAAAAACAAGTAGCTGGCATTGAAAGCTCTTCCCAGGAGATATTCTTCTTGCCTTTTTTTCACCCTTTCCTTATTTCCTAGGCGGGTTGTGAATCTGATGTTGCCTTGCCAATGATTATGGATGCTTGTACATTAAAAACTCCAGCAACCATTTTGCAGATGTCTAGAAAGGTCATAACACTGTATTTGTTATTGCTATGGCAGTGATTTCAAGCTCAGTTCCATATGTGCTGTGTGCAACTTTTGGAATTAGATTAAATGATTATTGTACAAAGCTACTGTCAGAATTCTTTTTTTTTTTTATGCATCTTTGGCCATCTTGCCTTTGTCATTCTGAGATTAGAACAGGAGTCCAGCCAAAAAGTCCAACTTTCTTCTTACATCATGGGGACATTTGGAGGAGAGGGGAAAATCACCTTATTGATCATATGTAAAATAGAGAAATATGCTATGAAAGTGGCTGAAATGCAAGAAATTAATGATTTTCTTTTAGAGCTCTCAAAAAAATTCCAGTACCAGAAGAAGGGCATTACTGCTATGGTACTAATCTTTGCAAGATCACACCTAGAATGCCCAAACTACTGCCCAGTGTTGAAAAGCAACAAATTCAGCTTGAAAATGGTCAGTTAAGTCAGTCAGAGGATGAAGAGCTTGATTAGGAGATAAAGACTATAACTAGCAGAGCTTAATGGAGAGGATGTGACTACTCCAAATAATACAAATGAAAGAATGTGTTTGTGGAAATAAATGGTAGAGGTGGAAAAAAATTCTTTAGATTAATGAATAACAATGAGTAAAAGAAAGTCCTGATACCAAAGTGAAGTTCTGCTATAGCTTTGAAAGGTTATTCCAGTAGAAAGGACAGAAAACTCTAATTAGACAGCTGGGGAGCAGACTTGACCCATGAAATCCCACTGATGTTCCATTCTTATGTTGTTGAAAGCTTTCTGTCTAAAATGCATGCATTTTAGGAGCTTGTCTCTGTGTTCAGTTTTACCTATTAACGACCTACTACAGCCAGCATAGGGAAATTTCTTGACATGTGATGTTTGACCTTTGTTTCATCTCCACATAGTAAAACTTTGTTTTATTCTAGATCAATAATACTGTCTTCCTCACATCAAAGGTGAACTAAATCACAGCAAGGGAAAGGTCTGGTTTTTTCATATCTTGCTAGAAATTGGTGGTTGCCAACGTGTATACCTTTGAGCTCCTTGCAAGAAGTTTTACACACTTTCATTGGTCCCCTAGAGTTGGATGCTGTTCACAGTCCCTTGAAATATCCATCCAATGTGTAGGAGATAATTTCCAGCAAGTAGTTTAAGTTTCACTGGTAGTGTCCTGCTGTTTTAAAACAGTGAACCAGGAGAGCGCTCAGCTAAATCTATGGTAATAATGACAGCTTAGCGTTGATAAGTTCTGTCTTGCCTTCCTTTCTTTTAATTAGGCAAACTAACATTGTTCCTTACTGTTTTGAAGAGAAGCATGGTCTGTGGTTCTCATCTTGTGGTCTTTTTTTTCTGATCATCTCTGGTATTCTGACAGCTTTTACCTGTGTTTAAATGGAAACTGGAATTTACTTTTATTTTGCTTATTTAGATGCTTAGATCTCCAGGGCAGACTATTACTTCTTATGTACAACACTAACTACAGAAAATCCTCATAGTTCAATTGAAGGCCATAATGATATAAATTATAATTTTGATAGACTTATTTCAGAACATTCACATTATTAAGGCTATTTAATTAAATACAGAGATGATATTTTTCTTAAATTTTCAGTACAAAATAAAGTACTGTGCTCTCAAACTTTCTCTGCAGCTTAATGCCATCAGTACATATAAATTTAAACTAAAACCAAATTTTATCTCAATATTTATTTTATTACCAGTTGATGGGTCCATGGGCTGAAGTGCCATTCACAGCACAGGGGTGCTTCATAATAGACTAATTTACATAAGTACTAAATAATTTACATATATAAATTATATATCAAAATGCTCTCTAGAATCTATTCAATTCAATGATATTGTTGTTTTGTAGCCTTTAGTACTGTTGAGTCTTTAATATTTAAATCCAGCACCTCTCCCATAGCAAACCCACAGGAGGTCTTTAAATTTTTTTTTAAGAACTCTACTGACTTTCTTATTAAGACAACTTGAACTTGATTTTGCTGCACTAAGAGAGATACAGATGACTCCATCACAAGTTTGGGCTCAAGAAAAATCTTCACATGAAGATTATCTAAATATTTTTTTAAAAAATCCATTAATAATCTAGAGAATTGTAGTTGTTCAGAAAGATAATTACGTGAGCATGGAGGTACTACAATGAAAGCTTTATACTCAGAAATGTAAGCAAGAAAAGAAAAACAGGGAGCTAGAAGAAGGGCCAAAATATTATCCCATTTAGGTTTAAAAAACTTATAAAATATCAGCATAAAATAAAGTACAACAGACTTGATTAGAGAAGGTCATCCAAGATTTTCTCCATGCCTTTTGTAGTCAAACTCAAGTAAGTCTCCACAATATTCAGTATAAAGCTTTCATTTGTCAGTATAAACTGCCAAATAAGAAATATGTGTATCAGGTGATTAGGTACACTGAATATTAATGATGCATTGAACCTATAAAGCAAATTCCATTTTTAAAACTATTTAAAATTGTTCTGTAGATATAGGCAGAACTATTTCTAGCCTTCACAGTTAATTTGTTAAATCATTTGGCCAGAGTTGTTACAAAGTGATTAGCAAATCTATTTATTAATACATAAGTCAAGACTAGACCAAAAGAGTTGCTTAACCATGTTTTTTTTAAAAATGTGAAATTATAGGGATTCATCTAACCATATGCAGTCTTCACTGTGGATGTCCATGTATCCATTAGTCACCTTAGACTTGCTTTGTAGTCAGTAAGTGAATACGTGCATTGTAATGGCATGTTTTACTTTGCTATATTGTGCACGTCTCTGAAACTTCTAATGCACTGAATCCTGAAAGTGCTTGCTTTTGTCCACTGATTGTAAGGGAAGCCCTCGGTGATGAGCCCATATGCAGTTTAGTACAGTTGACTAAACATGATGTCTAACGAATTTTAAGATTACTAAAGTTATCCAAACTGACTTCCAGTCATGGACTAGTCTGAAATTCCTGTGTCATGTCTTCCAGCCCTTGTGGATGTCTGAGATAACACAGAACACATAAAATATTACTAAGTTCCTGTTGTGATTCCAGCCTTAGGTCCCCTCTTCAGGATGAGCATGTAGTTTTCTAGACTCCATACACTATTGACTGGACATGTTATGATTGCCTGAGGACAAGTATCTACTGCAATCAGGAATGGCTTAAAATGCATGAGACTTTGTGCATCACATGTAGCATAAGACTACAGCAGATCTGCACCCTTTGGTAGGAGGAGGAATATGGTACATCATGCTGCGTGTAAATTGAGCTGTAGATCCCAAACACTACTGTGAGAGCTTTCACATCTGTCTCAGGTGTGAATACTTACTTACATTTGGTTCTTAGATATCTACAGTGTGGTGCTGAATCTTTTTTTCCAAAGTTAGGAGGAATTAATTCCACTTCTAGTAAACTTGTAAATAAAATCTGTTGTTTTAGCAAGCTTCTGCTTTTACAGAAGGTAGTCTGCCACAGGGTTAGAAAGCTGAGTTACCTGCTTGCTTTATTTTTGACCTACTGAACTGCATAATATTTAATATTTTGCATAGCCCCCAGCACAGGTAAAGTACTGAAAAAAAACCCAAACCCTTTGCTTTTGAAATTTATGTTATTAGTAATGCTACTAAAATCAAGTCTGATAGCAAAGGTTCTTTAAAACAGTAACAGAAGCAGAAAACAAATCAAGAGGAGCTGTGCAATAGACATTATTTCAGTTACTCTTGCAGACCTTGGGAGGAATTCAGTAGCTTGAACATAAGCGTCTAGTGCCGTTTGATATGCCCCAGGATACCCAAGACATCTGCATGAGGCTGACAGGTATGTCACAGGACTTACAAGAGACCTGCGTCCTCCTAGACAAGCAGCTGGAGACCAGGTGGGGGTCTCCTGAGATGTCTCAAGTGGCAACAGATGCCAATGTTTAAGCAATTGAATCCCGTTCTTTGTGTACAATAGAAGCTGGACCACTGTATGTGTTGCCTTGTCAGACACAATGCACCTAGCATGAAAGCTTTCTCTCTGACAGGAATCACCATCAATGATTTGTCTTTTAAACCATGCTTAATAAATTATTAAGAAATAAAACCACATGCATTAAAGAAGCTTAAGGATGGGTTCTGAGCTAATATAAATTATTGCAGCTGCACTGACTTCAGTGAACTGACTCCTTTCTTTTAATCAGCAGAGGATCTAACTCCTAATAGAGCTTATGCATGTTTTTGCGTTTCACCTCCACTGACATGGGATTTCCTGGAGTCAAGAACATGTGCTGCTTGGCACAGTGCATCCGGACACAGTTGCTGTCATTCGGGTGGCTTCAGATATTGTACCTTCCCTAGACAGCTTTAGCATGACTTGCAGTTGCTCTTTCCAGTCATGAAGAACAAAAGTAAACAATAAAATAAACTGTCTTTTTCCTTATCTGTGTGTGAGAGCATATGTCCTTCAGACATTTTAACATTTTTGGTAGCAACTGGGTCAGATTCCTGAGGGCTTGATCTTTCAGGAGGATGCAGGTGGTGGCTACACTCCTTATTCCTGTGAATGACTCCTGGCACACCCGGGGGAAAAGATGACTGGCTCCAATCCAGTGAGTGTCCCATGGTGCAGCCTTCTCTTTGGAAATTAATTCCTCCTGTAGTATAAGTGGTCTGCCCATTTTATGGGGCCGGATGGAATTCATCCAAGAATA
>NW_010193942.1:0-4911 GCF_000695765.1 Mesitornis unicolor | reverse complement strand
GGGGGGTCCGGGTGCTTGTCCACAGTGACGGTTCCTATGGGGTGGCAGCGGGTCCCCGGTGAAAGCCAGCCCAGTGCCGAGCTTGGGTTAGCCCCAAGGGGGTCAGAAAATGTGTCTAGGGGCTGTAAAGATGAAAGGCTGCAACCTGGAGAAACCAGGACAACATTACCTGATCAGAGGCTCTGGGGTGGGCAAAATGTAAGGTTTTCAGCAAAAGTTTTGGAGGCCAGATATGCCAGAGCAGCTGCAATGGCACCTTGGACCCAGACGGCCATCAGGTCTCCCTCCCCAGGGGGCAGCTCAGCTGCCGGCTGAAGTTTGGCAGCTTCAGCAGGCTGCAGGAGCCACCCTGCAACCGGCACCCCAGGTGTGCATCCCTGGGATGCACTCAGGCAGGGGATCAGCCCAGGGACCTCGGTCAAGAGGGCTTCTGCCAGTGCCATGAATTGAAATGAACTCCCCTGAAGAGCACTGTCTCCCTAAAGCCCTGCGGACACCCTCCTGGCTTGTGTCTGGGGGAAGAGCTGCATGTTCAGGAGTTTGGAAGGGAAGTGCTTTCCATCCCTGCCCAGCGCCTGTTTATAATTCCTTCTCTGAAGCTGCTGCGGGTTTCACAAAAGCTGTGCTGCTCTCCCAAAACCCACTTTTGGGCTGCCTGCTTTGCTTCTGAGAAAAAATGTTTTCCCTTTTCATGAGCTTGGGATCTGCCACCAGTAGAAACCTTTTTCCCAGGAGGAAAGTAGAGCTATGTAAAAACCAGGGATAACCAGAGCAGCGGGGTCTGAGCTTGCCTGCAACATAGAAGGAAAAAAAAGCCTTAGTCTCCAGGGGATAATAGCTGGTTACTTTGTAGGCTGTCAGGAGAAGGAATTACCCAAGCCAAAATATAGTGACTGCATTTCTCCAGCAAAAGTTTCTTGTGTCATGAAAATGGCTGGCAGAGCTAAAGCTTTGGGGAGCTGAATCTGCTTCATTTTGGCTCCCTGAACCACCATCAGAGGCAGGTAATAAACACCATTATTAAAGAATGAGTAATTTGCTGCAGCTCCAACATGGTGAATTCATACAGCAGATCCCTGCTTTTGCGTGGTACCCAACCCCTCTCTGCCCTCAGCCCAGCCTGCAGACGTCACCATTGCTTGTGGAGAGGTGACCAAGCGGTCGGCAAAAACTTGCCCGTTAAAATTCCTCTCTGCCACCCACAAGCTTGGCAGAGCAAGCCCCAAAGGTGCCAGTTCTGCCCAACCCAGCAGCCTGAGGCAGAACAGCCTGCAGGCTGCAGGGAATGACTCCCAGCACAGGTGTGGACACTTCAGACCCTCATGGCTTGGCCACCCCCTTCATGGCCCCTCTGTGTGGGACGGGATTGGCTCACAGCTTCCTGGGAGCATCCTCAACCTTGACAAGCAGCCCAAAGCTCTGCCCTTCCTGCCGTCCGTCCTTCCCACCGGGTGCCTCTGGTGCCACCCTGTCCCCATCAGCGTTAGACCCCAGGCACTGATGCACCATGCCCCTTCCCGAAGTCTCTCTTACCTCTTCTTGACTCCATCACCCTCCCTCCCATTTAATATCCATGCCTGGAGTTGTTTTCCAGCTCCCTTGCAAGCATAGTCTCTGAATCATTCAGATTTTGGCTCTTTTCTGCTATTTTCTAAAGCCCTGTACCTAAACCTGGGGCTGTCAGGCACCCCTCACAGGACGTGGCTCTACTGCTGCTTTCAGAGGCTAATTTCAAGACCTTCAGTCAGTATTTATCTATTGTAGAATTAGAGATGGGCAAATGATTGACTTTTCCAGCTGAAGGGCCAAGCCGCAGCATTAGAGAGGGTAAAAAAGGTCCGCTATAGATTTCCTTCAAATTGTCTTTCTGTTGCTGCTTCTCTGTCAAGTGAAAAAAGCAGCAAAATAGTCAAAATGCTTTGCTCAGCCTGGAAGGGGAGGCTCTACTGATCCCCAGGGTTTTTCTGGTACATCACTTAAAACAGCTTTGTTTTGGAGTGAAACACTTCAGATGCCTTTTGAAAAGCAGAGCTGGTCACAGGATTGATCTCCAAGCTCTATGTCTGGAGACATAGAACTCTTGGCATGAAAAATTAGCCCAGGACACATGTGTAGCAACTCAGAGATGAGACGCCGTGTGTAGCAGCCATGCTGATGCTGCCCCTGAGTTGGGCAGAGGTTTCTCCGAAAACCCTCCCAGCCTCCAAGGTGGGAGGGCAGGGTGAGGGCAAGGTGCTGGGGCTCATTCCTGTGCAGCAGGGACACACTGGGAGGGAAGTGCCATGAGTGGGATGTCCTCGCTCAGCCCAGGTGGGACCACTGGCGCTGCTCAGCCAGAGCAGAGCCACCTCCTGAGCCACCCCACAGCATCAGATGGGTGCAACAGCAGCCTGAGCTCAGCCCCAAGAAGGGCTGGTCTAAATCCAGTGGTGATGCAGGCAGGGAAGAGAAACAGGGAGAGAGGGGAAGCATCCAAACAGCAGAGTGCCCCTCAGCCAGGCATGGTCAGGACTTGATAGGGCCATGGAAAAGAAAATGCGACATCGTTTTGCAGCATCTCTTTCCCCACCATATGGAAGATAATTAAGCATCGTCCTCTGCATGCTCCTGGCCCCCCGGGACTGTGGGATGGACAAGAGCCATGGGAAGGCCAGGGGCAGCTGCTGCTTTTCCTCTCACCATATTTCTGCAGACAGAATAAAGCCCTCCTATAGCCCTTGCCAGTGTGAACTGCCCCTCCTTAAACAGAGAGGGCACATCTCCACCTGAGGATTCCATTTCTTTGGCAAAAACAAATATTAAAGAGAGGCTCAACATTTGGTTTGGATTGTTCCTATTGACCTGGGTAATAATTTAAGACCTTGAAGTTTGTCTTGGGCTGCGGATGTTGGCCGGAGTGGGAAGTGAGTGATCCACTCATTTTCTGGAGCAGGAGATCAGCTTCCTGCTGGTAAATACAGGCTGTGTTTGGAAACTTAGGGCTGGAAAGGTTTCGTGTCCACAGCACAAGTTCATTTTTAAAGAAAGAGCAGATCATTGGCAAATGAATTAAACATCTGAACTGTAGAGGAGCCCTGTGAATCCCCAGGAGAATCAGGCCACAGCAAGCAAAGTGGAAATAGCCCTGAGCTGAAGACAGGCAGACGGTGGATAAAATAAACAGGATGGTGGGCAAAGGAGAGTGCTGGCATGCGCTAGCCTTCAGGGCGGCTATGAATCATTTGAGTGCGGGTATGTTTCAAACAGAGACAAATGAGCAGTCCTTAACAGCCGCTTTACATTGCCAGCTTCAATTGATAGGAGGGGGATTTGCAGAGAGATGCGAGGATGGAGTTGGGTGCTACAGCTAAGCTGCTCTATCAGCAAGGTACAGCTGCAAAGGGCAGGACATCTTTCTGTCCCCTCCAATGCCAGCTGTCAACCATGAGCTGCATCCCTGTCCCCATCTTGGTCTTGGCTGGTGTGGGTCTCTCACTTGGAAGAAAGGTGGCTCCTGTTTTCCAGATCACTTCCATGCTGGGTGACAGGCAGTGGCAGGGAGAGCATCTGCAGGGTGCAGACCTCAGACATGGCCCTGGTTGTGCAGGGCTGGTCCTGGAGGGGAGCACAAGGCACAGGTCTGCTCCAGCGCAGGGTATCACTGCTCTCCATGGGTGATGCTCACCTTGTGCCACAGGACCAGACAGCCCAGAGCGATCTATGGAGAGAGAACAGTGGGGAAGATGGGGTGCAAGGGTCCCAGGGCAACAGCAACCATGAAGGGGCAATGGCCTGTTGGACTTCACAGGCAGGAGAAGAGCCTTGAAATGGAGATGATGGGACTGGAGCAAAGGGTATGGGTGAAATAGGGGAAGCTGGAAGAAGAGGTTTGAGCCATCTAGGATACCGCCTGTGTTCAGTTCAATACTGGTTATAAACAGCAATGCAGAAAACCTGACATGACATTGAGGACTATAACTATTAGCATAGGAAAATCAGCCATGAACAAAATTACAATCCTCAAGTACAAGCTTCTGTGCATCTTCCAGCAGCAGTGAGGATGTCCTGGTAACAAACACATCTTGGGGAACCTCTTTCTAAGTTTCTAAGCAGGCTTTCTGCACCGAGGGTAGGGTGCCAGTGACCCTCTCTGCAGACTGCTTGATGCACAACAGTGTTAGGGTGGCCCTGAGGTGAGGAAGAGGCTGCTGAGGTCTGGACCCAGTCTAAGCTTACGTTTCTCCAGGCTAGTGATTTGGATTTTGCAGCAGTCTGGGGAATTCACTCCCTCCTGACTCTGCGCTGGTATTTTGTGGCTAAGATGAGCAGTCAGAGCCTGACAGCCACCCAAGCTCATTGCTGGCTGATGCCTCAAAGGGCTGGAGGTGCTGAGTGACAGCCCCAGCAGCCTCCTCATGTGGGAATCATTGCCCTGACCTCCACTTCCTCCCAGCAACCCTGCTGTGTCCCCAAACAGCAATGTGAAGAAGCCTCCAGTGAGAGCTATCAGCCAGTTGGCACCATGTGCCCCTTTAAAGAAAGCCCCTCACTGGGGCTCACTGCTGAGGGTGCTGTGGGGCTGAAGGTTGCTTGGCTGCAAATCCAGTGGCAGCACCCAGGGGCTGAGAGGACAGCCCCGGCACTCACCCATCCCTGATCCCATCCCTGATCCCATCCCAGCACAATGCTGCTGGCCAGGTCGCCTACTCTGGTCTGCCTCACCTGGCCACCCCATGGCCACCTCCTGCCCTCTAGCACTGGATTAGCCCCCGGGACCCCCCACCTGTGTTGCCCCCTCTCCTCCTGGATCTGCGTGGAGCCCCGCAGCCAGGACAGCCTGTGGAAACTCCTGACAGACACCTTATTTACTTGTTTGCATCTCCAGCTAAAAAAAGGACGTTGAAAGAGTCCAAACCTGCTAATTATATACCT
>NW_010193941.1:0-4887 GCF_000695765.1 Mesitornis unicolor | reverse complement strand
TGGGTGGTCTGTAACAGACACACACCACAACATCAGCCTTGCTACCTATTCCTCTGAGTTTCACCCACAAGCACTCGGTCCTACTGTCACCCTCAAGCTCCAGCTCGAGGGTTTCAAAACATTCTCTAACATACAGAGCTACCCCCCCCCGCCTCTCTTACCTTTCCTATCCCTCCTGAACAGTCTATATCTCCTATAGTCATCCTTCTGCTCTCGGCCATTTCATCCTTTGGGATGTGGTTGCCCAGCAGGGTTTCTGCTTTCCATCCTCAGCTGTCCTTGGGGATGTATGGACTGAGCAGAAAATTGAGTGCTTGGTAACGAGTAGCCTTCTTGTCCCAGTGAAAAATATGATTAATAATTCTCACAGCGGAGTACTCTCATAGAGTCACTAATGGTATAGAAAACATCATTCTGCAGCCATCAGCGAAACGTGAGAGACATTTATTACACAAACACTACAGTAACTTGCCCTTCTGCTAGTGAGGTACATTGTTAGGTCATTGTTAAAATTACTCATTTAGTTGAGTTTGGAAGTGTCTGATACTCGGATCATCGCCAAAAGATCCCAGCCCTCCATGCTCTGGAAGGTCACAAGAGTTGCCCGCCTGTTTGTGTGCTTCAGCTCGCAGCTCCTGTCCCAAAGCCTTGCCAAAGAACTGCACATTATGCCTCAAAAGTTCCTACAGTCAGAACTAAATGGAGTTTTCACCAGCACTTTCCCAGCAGGGAAGAGAAATTGCATGTGCCACCCTGCCTTTCCGGGCAGAACAAAGGGAGCCCTTTGTGTGGCTTCAGAATGGAAAAAAAAAAAGCTGCCTTTCCTTTCCTGGGAGGCTGGCCTACAGCAACGCCTGTAGGAGTAAATCATATAAAACACCTTTCCTGGAGCACCCACAAGGAAGTTCCTTCCTGTAGCTCCTCACATGCAGGGCTGCTGAAGCACAGCCTGACCACAGTGCTGCTCCTACAGGATGTTTGTCATTCTCATGCAAAGCAATTACTCCAGCGATTACAGGCTGTTTGAAGTACAATCACAGCCCATCATCCCTTCTTTCTGGGCAGTCCTTTCTGATGCTTCCTCTGCAAGAGTTTCCCCACCACATTTCCAGGATGAGGACATCCAGCTGCCTCTGGTTTTGACAAACTGCAGCTCTTTTGTGTACAGGTCCTCGTGTAGCTTGCATCCTGAAGTATCTCATGGAGTCAGATTGAGAAAATGCCTTCAGAAATTTGGCTTTGAATGGAGAACAGCCAATTTTCCATTAAAATAAATGAGGAGAAACCTGAGACTCATAAGGTGCTGATAGCTCAAACTAAGGACATGACTTCTGGTGTCTTCTTGAGTGTTATCCACTGCATCCTGGCAGATGTCACATGGTTTTCAATGTGTAAATACTCCATATAGAGTTAAAATCAAGCTTAGCATGGAGAAT
Organism: Mesitornis unicolor; assembly: GCF_000695765.1. Taxonomy (NCBI): domain Eukaryota; kingdom Metazoa; phylum Chordata; class Aves; order Mesitornithiformes; family Mesitornithidae; genus Mesitornis; species Mesitornis unicolor. The sequence goes on along the minus strand of NW_010193941.1, from coordinate 3,451 downwards.
GAGATTACAGCAGTTTGTGGGATCTGCCAGCTGACAAAAAACATCAAATAACCTTTGCTTATTTATTTTACTTAAGAAGTGAAATGTCACAACTTTTGTCTTTGTAGATATTTCAGTAGCTGTCTCACTTTGTTCATTATATCTGTCTGCATGTCTGTCTCCAGCACTGTTTCATTACCACTGTACCCTTCAGGGCTGTTCACTTTTGGAGGTTGTGGAGGTATCTGTTTTGTGCCAGGATACTCCTGCATGGTACAGCCTGCTGAGCAGTGCTGCTCCCCAGAGCAGAGGTGGTCCTGCACAGGATCCCTGCAGGGCATCAAGATGAGCTAGCATCACCATAGCGGGGAGCATCTGCTGCACCACACCCATGCACAGAGCACTGGGGACATTAATTAACAACCCCACGTTCTCATTTTGGGCAGTACTGTGGGTTCAGTGTTGCCACCAGCACAGCAGTTGTGTTTACCAGCAAGCTCTATGGGAAGCAGAGGTTTTAACAACTTGAGGATGATGCTAACGTTACAGAATGAGTCCCAAAGATCTTGCAGAAGGTATTTGTTGCTTCCATGCTCCTGTTCTTGTCTGTAATTTTTTAATATCAATATAAAGTCCCTAAAGGACACTTACGAAAACAAAACCTCTAACTCTGCATCTAATACTAAGGCATTCACATAGCAATTTGTTTTTCTTTCATGTTGATATTGTTGCTGTAAGATATATGAAGTAGAGTAGGCCACAGGGAGGTCATATTGTTGTTACTCTAACTTCTCTGTGCATGAAGCTGGTCCCTGGTTCCAGCCCTGGGGCATATGAGAAGAAGGGTCCATGGGGTCTCGCTGAGGATGTGCACATGGGTTGTATTTCATTTCCACAGCAGCTACTTGCAGCCAGGATTCTCTCACTCCTTAGCAGCCTCTTCTCAGCTGACCCTTTACTCTTCCATATGCATTTGCTTAGGTGCTTCAGGGTCTTGGTGCTCCATATCACACTTAACTCACTTAGGAAGCTTATCACCACAAGCTGGGTGTATGCCACACCATAACCCATGTGCAGACACTCTAGCTGCTGAGGGGGATCAATGCCCTTCTGAGGGATTGATTTATAATATTTGGAGTGGTCCAAATATTGGCATATGGTTTATGCATAAACATAAGCATATTTATATTCCTGAGTGTTTTTCTTGTGGGTGGATGTCGGGTCTGAGAAACTGTTTGTTGTATGATCACACCCATTGTCATCCTGGGTGAATTTGAACAAGTGGCCAAGAAGGAAACAATTCCAGATTTGCCGCCGGTCTCCCCAGCCATCCATTCCCTCTTCCAACACTCTCCTTATTTCTACTTCTTCCATATTTATAAACAACACATAAAACCATGGGATTCACTTTTGGTTTTTTTTAACTTTATATTTGTAGCTTTTAAGAATTTTGGGGTTTTTTTCTGCTTCTTTTTAAGTGGACTCTAAACTGCCTATGTGACTTGCATGATATTTACTCAAGTGAACCTATATGGTTTCAAATGAGCTTGGAGAAAGGAGGTCTTGAAACAGAGAGAGAAATACCAGAATTCAGGACAATGAAATATTTACCTTGTAAAATAAAAAACTTCTTTTGGAAATAGCTTGGTTTTAATGTCCTGCTTCTTGAAAGCACAGTTATTAGGAATAAGAGCAGTTTCTGAAGAAAGTATTTCCCTTTATTTTTCTGCCTGCTGCTGTTATTCAGCTCTATTTTTAAAACTAGTTTGTTTGGTTAACTATTCTTTACCACTGAGAAATAAAAATACCTACTCCGTTGGTTGAATGTATGGCGCTCAAAGCATGAACAAGCCCCTGTCTGACACTGTTTCCACAGCGATGTTATTTCCACCGCACCCACTGCTTGGAAGAATCTAATCCTGCTGCAAATTCATCGCCCTCCTCGCGCCGCCTGACCAGTGCAGGGCATGGGAACAGAACTGCGCTGTTCTTCACCAAAGCATTCTTTGTTATTAACAATAATGATTAGAAACAAAGGAGTCTTCCTCTCTAGACTCCACCAAAAGTACTTCAATGCTTTGTAGCTCAGTCAGTGTGTCACTGGCAGTGTGGTGAAGGTATCGTTGCACTTAAATCCACCCTGACTGCCAGGCATCATGGGGCAGCAGCTTTGCTCCTCTGGTATTTGAATCAGGTACTTCCTTCTCTTTTGCACCGAAGAAGTTATTGGCAATGGCTTATATATCTTATTTAAGCAAATGAATTAATTTATTTTCCTCTGCTGTGTTTAAACTTTTAATTAATCATAATTAAATGATTCATGTAAATGTGTGTATAAACCACTTTGAAATCGGATGAAAGAATGCCAAGTTCCCAGGTTAGGTCAGACGGAAACTGTTAGGCTGACCAGAATCTGGGAAAGTACTTGCTAAGTATATTCTCTCAGCCGTTTTCTGCTGGTACAGCTAGTCCTTGGCTACTTTCAGTAGCATTTGACTACCAGGAATTCAAGGGATTATGTAGCTGTGAAACTCTGGCATTGCAACACATTTTCTCTAAATAAATATTTGCTTTAGAAAACAAAGGGGAAGAAAATAGTTGTCTCAAATCTTTACTCTTGGTACTTGTTCCATATGTACATGGAAAGAGCAAGCAAATGGTAATATTTCTCAACAAGGCACTTACATTCTTTGCGAGCAAGTTCTCCCTGCCACAAGCAGCAGGTGTACCTTGCGGCACAGAATGCAACAGCTTGGTTTTGTCTCGTAAGAAATGTTGTGCAACTTCACTGTCACTTAAGAACCTAATTTCCACCAGAATCTGACACACCCACCCCATGTAAAAAGAGATTAAACAAATATTTAATTTTGTCTGAGTCATTGTTTTTCGAGCTACCAAGTGTGTGTCTAAGGGATGTTCACTTGAGTCTGCTTGCCTAAACTGATGAGAAAAGCAGAACTGAGAAATAAACTAAAGTGCTAGAAGGATGCGCTGCCAGTGCCGAAAAATGTGCATGCTCTTTGTCTTGTGTGATGGAAGGAGGGACAGAGAGACAGCACGGGCCGTAGCATCCATCAGGGAAGCCTCATACGAGCGCGGGTTGTGGCTGGGCGAGGCGGGGGTTTGGGCCTGCCATAGTCATGAATCAGGTCCTGCCGTGTCGCATCTCACTGATGTGACAGTGGGAGAGAGGAAAAACCCCTCTTGAGTTAGGAGTGGGACATGGTGAAATGTCAGCTGTCAGGATGATGCTGATATATATTTGGCTACAACTGATGAGAATAAAGATAAATTCGTTGATGGGAAACAACTTAGGACAGTGTCCCTGAATATTAACAAATATCTCACAGTTTGTTTCTCTTAAAACAAAATTGTGGAAACACACACTTTGGGTTACCGATCTTTTTCTGTTTTTCTGTTCCTGAGAGCCAGGAGACCTGCTTGTTAAACAGGGAACTGCTGGGTAAGCTTA